>NC_057713.1:106038944-106109587 GCF_004010195.1 Chiloscyllium plagiosum | reverse complement strand
CCATCCTAACTCCCTGAAATCACTTTTTATATCCTCGATCCTTTTCCTGGCTATATCATTAGTGCTAATATGTAACAAGATTTCTGGCTGTTCGCCCTCCCCTTTTAGAACCTTATACACCCGATCGGAGATGTCCCGGACCCTGGCACCAGGGAGGCAACATACCTTCCAGGAATCCCGATCCTGACCACAAAATCTCCTGTCGATTCCCCTAACTATCGAGTCCCCTACCACGAGTACTTTTCTATTCCGCCCCCTACCCTTCTTTGCCACAGTGTCAGGCTCAGTGCCAGAGAACTGACTGCTATGGTGTTGCATAACTTGGTACAGAAGCTATACCTGGGGGATGGGGCTCCTTCTTTCTCCTGAATTAGGAGTGGGTTCTAGAGGCTACACAGAAAAACAAAGATTACTTACTATTGCAAGCCACCTCGACCGCCAACTTGTGTTTAAGACTTTCTTGTTTGGTTGTACATCAAATATCCAACCTCCTCTTTAGTACAGCACAGCTATGGTACCTTTGCCTCATGTCAATTCCCCTGCCTGCTTCTTGAAAGGGATCGGGAGTCTTATATCAGGAATACCTCCAACTATCTAGATACATTGGCACTTACTATATACATTCTTTTCCTGCAATAGAAGATGCATTGAGACATTAGCATTGGGTACCGGAGCACCTACCCTGTAGCCATAGATGAGCATTAAGATGGTAATCCCCAGAGCTATGAATGTGTATTTTAAACTTACTGGTACAAACAAAGTGGTATAGGGCATGTGAGAAGGGTTGTGAATTGTCTCTGTTTGGTCAATTGTGAGAGTAAGCCAAAGGCAAAGTATTATGTATGATGTGTGTGCCTGAGATACCTCTGGAGTGTTCTAAACAAAGCCACCTATTGTAATTGTATCCTTGTTTCATGTAAGCTTTTGGTGAAAATGTATCAGATGGGTAAGTTGTCCTAGTTGGTTTCAAGGCTCGGTGACCTGATGATATATGAGCTGCTGCGTGTTATAGCTGCATTTATGTATTAACTGTGAATCCTAATAGAGGTATGAGAGCCACCATCACTGAAGTGATAGTTGTGCAACATTGGCAACCCTAATTAACTGCATCATGATGACAGATCAGAACTTTGAAGTACTATGCACATGAACTTTTAACTCCAAAATGTATTTTTTTAAAAGACATCTGGTATAGCCAAATAAAAACTGCAGATGTACATTCAGTCACTGTCCATCAAAACCTGGTCTGAGACTCATGGAATGTCACACCTGTAGTGTTTCAGGGAAACTACCATTAGAGAGAAATGTAACAGGAAGACATTGCAAGGGGCTACCTAACTCTATCATCTAAGCAGAAAGCCACCTCTTGCAAAATGTTTAGGTTTTGGCCTTCATGAAATGTAGAAAAAAAGGAGTTAGAAAATGGCTGCAATATTAACTTATGTGTGTGAGTGGCCTGATGTCTTACTAAGTTGACTGGAGTATTGTGAGGATCACAGATTTGAGAACAGCCATTTAAACGTCCCTTCACTGCAAATAAAACTGAAAAAAAGACATTCTCTCATACTGAGTGCTGGAAGCAGACTAGGCAACAAGCCAGTGAAAAGGAAACATGGCAACAGAAGGGCTTACTCATTCTGAGTGCTAGAAACCAGCTAGCCAGCAAAGGCTATCAAAAGGAATCAGGTCAAGAGTTTTTATCAACTCACAAATCCATGAAGAAACTGATCAACTACCAACATTAATTCTACCAGCAGCCTCCACTGTAACAGTCGCAGCATTCAACTGTCCAGTTAGACTCACCTCTTTCTTATCTATGTGTATGTATGTTGTGTTACTACCTCTTCTTATATGTAATAATTAATAAATTCATCTCATTTTGTTTATTCAAAAAAGCCTGGTTAGCTTGGCTGTCTCTAAAACATAAGATCATTTGTGTCTAGGAGAAAGGTATCCACAAGGGAAGGAGTCCTTTTAAAATTCATTTTGTTGTGACCGACTGAGGGGACAGGGTGAATAACCAAGGAGAGCTAGTTCACCCCTCCCCAGCTGGGAGTTTTATGGTTTGAACTGTAAATGGGAGCCATAACAAAACTGGGGAGCTTCACCCTGGTATGAATCACAGCCATTGAGGCATATGCAGTACACATGAGTTCTCTGAAGTGACAAACTCATAATGTGAATTCACACTCATTGCAGAATGAAGCATTGAGTAGATAGTGGCACTTGTGAAACATTCATCCTGTTGCAGTGTTGGATCTAGGATCCTGAGCCATTTTTGGGTATCATAGAGTCATAGAGTCATACAGCATGGAAACAGACCCTTCAGTCCAATTAGTCCCATTCCGAATATAACCCCATACTAAACTAATCCCATCTGCCTACTATCCCTCCAAATACTTATTATTTTCTATACTTATCCAAATGTTTTGAAGATTGTAACTATACCCACATTGACCACTTGTTGACCTATATTACAAGCTCCTGTAGCCATTCTGTAATAAGGAGGTTCTATCCAATAGAAAATTAATTTATTTGGACATCAAAGAGACTTTTGGTAAGGTTCCACATTGGAGGTTAGTGGCAAAATTAAAGGATTGGAAAGTAACGTACTGGGCATTGATTGAGAATTGGTGGACACACAGGAAACAGATTGGGAATAAATGGACTTTTCCAGACAGTGATAGTGGGGTACTACAAGGATTGATGCTTGGGCCAGCCATTCATGATGTACTGCAGGAGGGAGCAAAGTGCAATATTCCCACATTTGCTGTTAACACAAAACTGATGGGGTTATGAGATATGGCTTCAAGGTGACTTAGATTAAGTTAAGTGAGTTGGCAAACACATGACAAATGCAATACAAATACAAAGGCCGAATGGTGTTATGCAATTTGGTGTGAAAAACAGAAAGGAAAAATGTCACTTAAGTGGTGATACATTATCAAATGTGGATGTACAAAGGAATCCTTGTAGAAATGTGTATGCACAAGGGTGCCCTTGTACACTAGTCAATGAAAGTAAGCAGGCAGGTGCAGCAAGCAAATAGGAAGGCAAATGGTGTATTGACCTTCATTGCAAGAGAACGTGAGTTCAGAAGTAGGGATGGCTTGCTGCAGTTACTCAGGGCCTTACTGAGACCACAGCTGGAGTATTGTGAATGTCCATCAGTTGAAGATTTAAAAAGTTTGGAATGTTCCATTAGAGTTCTCAGATGAAGCTTGCAACAAAGATTATTAAATACCAATATGCATGATCAGAGTCAGGTCTAAATATTTTTGAGGGCTCCTTTGGAGATTTTCTTGAGGGCCACCTTTTGGTTTTAGGGACTCTTTTTCATTCTCAGTAACTTCTTCATGAGGTGATGCAGCCTTATAATAATATCCCCTGTATTTGTATCGATTTTCTTAGGGTTTCCTTCCTTAGATGAATAAGATGGCACAAGTACCAAAGCAGCATTTGCTAGCCACTTCTAATGAGGTGTTAATTAGTGTGATCAGGGCTGGAGATATAACACCTTGTCCCATGAGCACAGTTTTCTTGATACTTACAATCAGAGAGAACAAGCTAAAGGAGATTGGGAGATTGTCCATGAGTCTTTGGAGCTGAGTGGCCTTGTGGGTGACAAGCACAGCATTGTCAGCATTAAGGATGCACTATGCTTTTGATTTCATTTTCAATCTGATAAATTGTAGAGTCTGCTGGCAGTGTAACCTGAAAATAAGAAGCAAACTGACTCACACAAGCAGAAAGCATGTTAATTCTTTTCTCCCATGCATCAGGCGCATCACATTGACCTATAGAAAACAAGCGAGAGAAGGGATAAAAAAAGTGGAAAGGAAGAAAGTGTTGTGCAGATATTGATAATGGGTCCAGAGTGATACTTGCGTTATAAATGATCATGTACTGGAGAAACAGCCTCTGCCAATGCAAGAAGGAGTTCGCATTTGTACAGTTGACAGGCATTAAAGTACACTTATAGTTCAGACCTTGAACAGAAAAGAAAATGAAAGAAAGGCCATAGATCAGTCTCTCAATTTGATTGTCAATAAAACCCGAGGCTAAACTGATAAGGAGCCAAAACAAAATAAATTAGATTGTAGTGGAGAGTTGGAGTGTATTCTGAGATATCAGTTATTGGATAACCAGCTTTACCAGCAACTTGTGCTGAAAATGTCTTTGCCATTGAGACCTATGAGGCTAAACTGAGACTAATCATTAGGGGCTTTGAACAGCCACTGGATGATATAATAATTACACTGAATTCTCTAACAGCTGGACAATTGATTTTGAAAATATATTTAATTATTTTGGTCAAATTTTAATGTGGATCAATCATCATAAAAAGTTACGTTTCCACAGGGTCAAAGAAACTACCCAAAGAGACTGGAAATGCAGAAGGAAGGGAATGGAAGCTAAATAAATGTGTCCATAGTCTCAGTAAAGCTTTTAGGATGTAGTCTTTTTAGTAATGCTTCTCATGTAGTTGATTTCACAATACTTCTTGAAGGTGGAAAAGAGAAATGATTCAAGAAAATATAAAGAGTTCTTGAAAGTGCTTTAGCTGTGGAAGCATCGTTTATTTGGACACAGTTCATGTAAGATTCTACATATCAATTATTTTAGATGTGAGTCCATTCAATTGAAATGGAAAATAATATACCCATTGAATGTTATGTAGATAATCATTTGTTGTGGAATGTGCAAACTGTACAAAAAGTGTGATGAATGGCTAATAAATTATTGAATTTGCTGATTTGAAACAAACTTTGGAGAAAAGGAACAACGTTTTGATTGCATTGCAAAATAGAAATGTGAACAAAGAACTTGTTAGTAGTTATAGAGGAGGGTCAATCACAGTATATTAGTTTGTACAAAAGGTGTTGGTTTTTATTTTAATTTATTTTGACATTTCAAATGTTCTTACTAGCATTAACTTTTATGTTGAAATAGGGAAATAAATATGCTCACTATATATGAATTGTTTCTAACTGTACACCCATTAACTGGGGATTCAGTTGTGCACCTCTTGGGGGCCCTTTTGTGGTGTCACTATCTTTAGACCAGGAGATCTGTGTTCAAGTCTAACCTGCTCCAGAGGTGTGTAATATCATCTGTGAACAGACTGGTTAGGGAAAAAATGTAATTGTACCCCTCTAAACAGACACTGAATTAAACTGAAATAAAAACAGAAATTGCCTGGAGAAACTCAGCAGGCCTGCAGCATCTTTGGAGAGAAAGCAGAGTTAACATTTCAAGTTCAGTGAGCCTTCTTCAGAACTGGTTTCTGCTTTTTGTTCCAGATTTGCAGCATTCAGTCTTTGACTGAATTAAACTGTATTTGTTGAGATAGGTGGTGCTCACCAGTGGTCTGCAGCTGCAAATCAGTGTTGATGAAATTATATAAGAAATTGTTTTCAGTTATATTCCTTACTAACTTTACTTTCTGGAAGACAGCACCTATGAATCTAATTTAGCAGCAGTGATTACTACCTCTACAATGTAAAAGGGCTTGTTGCATGAGTGATTGGAGAATTGAAATTGTCTTGTTTGAGAAAAAATGGTATTGAGTGAAGTATTGAAATCATAGGAAAATAAGTAGGATAACATACAAGTAAGGATCTGAAACTACAAGCAAAATGAAGATGTCGAAGTCAAACAGTCTGATTCCTCATGACACCTTTTTCATCTGACTTACCTGTATTTTTCATTTTATTTGATAGTTGAAAGCACCTGAAAACAAAGACACCTTGCAGCATTTCAATTACGTTGCTTTGTACAGATTCATACCACAGGAGAATGATGATCTGGAAATGTAGTAAGTAATATTGTCACTTGCCTAACCTCAGTCTAATGTAGCTAAAGTGATCTTGTATTTTTACAGACACCAGGAGAATAGCTAATGCATAACATAGTAATCTGATCTAATTATCTGTGTCCAGAACTTTACTCTGTCAAACTATGCATGATTTTTTTTCTGTGTTTGAATTCAACAACTGCATTCATGGCATACTAATCTGGTGCATTAGATTATTCCACACATTCTCCAGGATGGATGCTAACCATTCAGACACTGAAGGCAGTTTCTGTTTTGCAGTTTAAAGAATAATTGTGATTCTCCAGAATGTATTGATTGCAAACACATTATTCCTTTGTTCTTTAGATTGATAAAACACTATTCACAACCTTATTTCCTTTTGACTAGCTCATCATAGAGAATGTTTTGTTAAAGTCGAATCTGCAGCTGAAGGCATAGCAGTAACACAGACACAATGTTTTTAATGGCCTCCTTCTGTGCTGTAATGTCTATGATTCTGTGATTTATCAAAATAAAAGCAACATGCAATAAGTGGTGTGTTGTGAAATTTAATTTGACCTTAAAAAGAAGAGATGAAGGAGGAACAAAGGCACAAGGGAAGGTTGACATATTTTCCTCTCAGTATTTATTGCACTGCCATGTTGCTTTGTTTTTTTTTCTGTGTGAGACTCAGCAGAATGAGCTGACAGTGAGGTCTGTGTTGTGTTGGTGAACCAGATGGTGTAATAATGAGGTATTCATTTAGCACAGCTCTACATATATAGGCACACATAAAAGCAACACTAAAAGCTTTAAGCCACATTTGCCTTATAAGTAAGCATGATGGCTCAGTGGTTAGCACTACTGCCTCACATTGCTGGGGACCTAGGTTTGATTCCAGCCTTGGGTGACTGTCTGTGTGGAGTTTGCACAGTTTCCTGTGTCTATGTGGGTTTCCTCCCACAATCCAAAGATGTGCCAGTTAGGCAAATTGACCATGCTAAATTGTTCAGAAATGTGTGGGTTAGGAGAATGGGTCTGGGTGAGTTCCTCTTTGGACTGTCAGTGTGGACTTGTTGGGCCAAGTGCTCTGTTTCCACACTGAAGGGATACTATAATTGTGTAGGTTTTTACAACAAACAAACTCCTTCAAAGATCCATGTCTCACAGGAGTACATTTCAAAAGGAATAGGTGTTTGACCCAAAAGGTTCCTCTCGTGGAGTCATAACTTTGTAAAATTAGCCCACTCCCACCTATCAACTCACAAACCAAGAAAAGAGGACATCTTTCAAGGGAGAATTTACTCTGTTAGATGCCAACTGAGCTGTTGTGTAATTTCCAGTGCTTCGTTTTCTGTTCAGATTTGCAGTACTTGTAATTTCCTTTTTCACCCTTTGCTTTCTATGGTAATGGAACTGATCGGTGGCTATGATTAATTAAATATAAAACCATGGTAAAGACTTCAAAGCAGTGCAGGTACATTGGAATTCCAGCATTAGCGGTGGCATTTTTTTGAGGAGGAACACAGTGACAGCACATTGATCTTTTGATGGCCAATCTCAGTGTAATCAGGTGATTGAGTGGAAGGCTAGAACTACTCAATACATTATTTTTCCTATTCTACTGCCCACAACTAAATTATATCTCTTTATAGACACTTTGAATCCTCCTCATAACTTGTTATCCTCCCCATTTTTGTATCATCAGTGAATTTGGCCTCCAGTATACACTGTCCCTTCATCCAACTCATCAATGTAAATTATACATAGTAAGCACCAGGTACAGATCCCTGTTGCACTTCCCTTGCTACAGATATCTGCCTGAAAATGTCGCATTTACCCTGACTCTCTGTTTCTCCTTAGCCAATCCTCCCTCCATGCTAATATATTACCCCCCAGCACAGTGAACTCTAACCTTATGCAGTAATCTTTTATTTAGCATCTTATCAAATTACCTTCCATAATTTGAAATACACTACATCTATTTGTATCTCTTTATCTACATCCTCAAAGAATTCCAGTAAACCATCAACTTCAATTTTGCATTTACAAAATCATGCTGGCTCTGATTGTATAGTGTTTTCTTAAATCTCCAGTTACGACCTCTTTAGTACTGGATTCTAACATTTTCCCACTGATAGCTGTTAGTCTAACTGGTTCATTGTTTCTTGCTTTTGGCTCTCTCCGTTCCAGAATAGTAGTGTGGCATATTTGTCCAATCTTCTGCCACATTCCCAAAATATATGGGTTTTTGAAAAAATGCAACCACTATCCTACAACCACCTCTTTTAACAATCTTGGATACAGACCATCAGGCCGAGGGGACTTGTCAGGCTTTCATCCCATTAGTTTTCCCAATATTCTTTCGCTAAAGATTGTAATTATTTTAATTTCTTCCCTCTGTCCCTTGATTTCCTACTTGAGTTTCTACTATTGTGTCAGGCTTTTCATGTTTTCTACATTGAAGACAGATGCAAGATATTTGTTCAAAGTTTCTGCCATTTCCTTATTTTCCATCTTTAATTTCCCAGTCTCAGCATTTAAAGAACCAATACTTATTTAAGCTACTTTTTTGTTGACTTATGGAAGGTTTTACTGTCTGTTTTTATATTTCTTGCTATATTTTTTACCGCAATTTCTCCTCTTTTTTTTGTTTTCCATTGCTGGTTGCAACATTTTCTGGACTATGACTCATTTAGATTTTTCCTTTCAATTTGATTTGGAATGTATGTGCACCAAGTATGATTAACAGGGTGTGAGAAGTCAGGGGGAGTATTTTGTAACCCTAGATGGGTCAATTGCAACCTGTTCCTCACTCCTATCATGTTTAAAATATATTAAACATCACATGTGAGCAACCATTTCCTGGCTATAAAATCATACTTATTCTTGCTACAGATTTTGTTATGACTTGCACTTACTTTGACCTATGGAGACCAATATCATAAATGAAATAATCTTCCTAAATGACCCCAATGAAAGAAACTAATTGCATGATTCCACATTTTAAACCATTACTGTAACAATGTAACCAAAATAAACATAAATGTGAAGCAACAAGCAAATCATGTTCTGTAGAAACTATAAATTACACATTAAACAGATGAAGCAACAAGGGTAAATCTCAACATGCAAAATTCCTACTAGCCCTTTCTTCCTGAGTAGATTTCGACCACTCTTCATCATGTCGGATGTGATTGCCTGGTAACCTCTGATGACACCGTTAGTACAGAGTTGTATGGATACATTCATCACCAGTAAGGCATGCCTCTGTGAAACTTCTTTCAGTCAGTTATGACAGAGCTGATGGTATGGTTTTCCCAGAGACATCTTTATCCAACCATTCAGTGATACCAAATATATGTCATGATAATAGCTACCCAGTTCCAATCTTAAACTACAGTAAGTGTACCCCTTATTAATGTCTTAATGTCAATTCCCCAGCTTCCAATTGGTCTACATCTCCCCATTTTGTTCACTCATAACATCAAATGACTATCAAAAGTCCTTCCTCCAGTCTTTGAAGAATCCTGATCCGGATACATGCAGTAAGGCCCACATTAGCATAATGTCCTGCTGGCCTCACCAGCGTAACTCATTAGATCATTATTGGATCCATCTCTTCAACCGGAAGCCTCCTCTCTCCCACATTCCATCTGGTAGCTTGCAGAGGATAATTGACTTCCTTCCTTCTGCTGACCACACCAGAGACCTTTGTCTCTGAGGAACTTTTGTCTTTTCTTTCTATATGTGTGTGTCAACTGTTAACTCGGCAGATCTCAGTATTGTCTCTGAACATATTACACCTTGTTTCCGGTAAATGTTAACCTGGTCCCTCTGATCCCATGATAGCCAAGCCACAAAAACTTGTTGTCTGGCAGAAATCTTAACTGATTGTATAAGTCTTGTCATTACTTTGTTCGACCCGACATTAAAGATACAATCCAAAACATTGTAATCTTACAATACATTGCATTTGTACAATATTCAAACTGGAGCTACAACATTTAGAGGCGAAGTCAGGGAGCATTTTCGTACAGAGGACATTTATAATTTTCTCCTTTAAAGGTCTGTGAATACTAGGACAATTGAAGCTTTCAGACTTAGCCAGGAAGAATTGTTTGACTAATATATCAAAGGAATTGAAGCAAAGGTAGCAAAGTGAATTTGACATGTAGATCAACCATAGTCAAATTGAAAGCCTTAAAGGAATTAAAGGCTTACTGCTGTTGCAAATATTTTAAGCCAGTTTCCACAGTAAACAGCAGATCCAACCTTGCTGAAATGAACAATGCTGCTTCAGGGTCTTGGAGTCACACAGAGAAGTCCAGCCTCATCAAGAGGAGAGTCCAGCCATTAGGCAGAACTCCTCCTGACAAGCTTTGTGTTACTGGAATGCATATCAGGGTCACATATCAGTAACTGGAGCTCAGTTGTGTGGGTACATTGTCTACCAGCTTTGGTTCCTAATGTACGTTCCACTAATTGAGAATCTGTACATCAAGAGCACAGTTTCATTTTTAAAAAAACATTCTATGCCTTTACAGTAAAATAGTACCATTTCTCAACCTTCAGTTTACCAGTTTGATCTGAACAGGACCAGCCAGTTTCATCTCCACTCTTTCCAGATTACCAGGAGGTTTGATTTTGCCTGTCAGATTTCTCTTGGCACTGCTTCAAACATGTGCAGCTTGAGTTCCAGAGACAGTGCTTTAAGGAGGCTGTAAGGTTTCATTCTAAGATGTATGGCACTATATCCAAACCTATGATGTAACTGGCCTGCTCTCCTGAATGTGATTTATAATGGAAACTTTACGTGTGTCTGTGAATGTTCCATTGCTCATCAGAAAGTAATACTCAACAAATAGATGGAAGAACAGCACTGTAGTCTGCTTCATTACCTTGATTTAGGACAGAGTTACAGAAAGCAATAATCGCTTCAGTATATTTGAGATGCTGAACATAACTAGCCAACATGGCTAATTTTCTCATCAGTGTGATAGCAGGAAGGAGCTTTACCCACTTTTGGCTATGAACTTCTATTTATATTTTTATAAATTGCACACATTCTCACTGGCACAGAAATGATTGTGAAGGGATATGATTGCAGTTGTTAGCATTCTATAGGAAGTCGATAATATAGCTGTTGAGCTTTTTTATGAGTCCAGTGTAATGGATCTAGATGGCACAATTCATCTTTAAGAAGCAGGGAAAGGAGGGGGAGGACGATAAATTCAAAATTAATCTATGGAAACAGTGAATTGGTTATTACCTGCCCAAGTATTTTCAGCAAAGGTTGGGGGGTTTCAAATAAAATAGTGAGGGTGCGCAGCCAACCACCATCCTGTCTGAGGCCACCCCAATCACATGGAGGGTGGACAAATGCCAAAATTGGCAGCCTACCCAAAATATCTAAGTAAATAATTCAGAATTAAATGGAATGGTTAACAGCTCAGTTGACTCCTTTGTTACCCTCCACGTGGGCAACTCTTTAAAAGGTTTTAACATTTCAGAATGGAAGGGCACATTCTAATTGTGAGGAACCCATTGTACTTTTATAAAATTCACATTGGAATATGGATGTCACTGACTGGCCAGCACTTATTGCCTGTACCTAATTGCCCTTGAAAGGTGGTGAGCTGCTTTCTTAAACTACTGCAGTCCATGTGATACAGTTTGAACCTTCAGGAAGGAATTCCAGGATTTTGACCAAGTGACAATGAAGGAATAACGATACATTTCCAAGTCATGATGATAAGTGGCTTGGAGGAGTCATTGCAGATGGTGGTGTTCCCATGTATCTGCTGCCCTTATCCTTCTAAATGGAAGCAGACATGGGTTTGGAAAATGCTGTATAAGGAGCTTTGGTGAATTCCTACATTGCATTTTGTAGATAATACACACTGCTGTTCATGAGTGTCAGTGATGGAGGGCGTGGATGCTTGTGGATGTGGTGCCATTCGACCAGGCTGCTGGTGTCAGTTTCTTGCATGTTGTTGGAGCTGCATCCACACAGGGCAAGTGAGAAGGGTGTTCTATCACACGCCTGGCTTGTGTCTTGTAGATAGTGGACAGGCTTTGGGAAGTCAGGAAGTGACTTACGTGCTACAGTACAGAGGAACCTCGATTATCCGAATATCAATTATCCAAATATCGGATTATCCGAAGGAGATCCCAAGGTCCCAATAGAAACATTACGTCAAGGACCTGTTTCAACCCTGTCACGTCTTTTGTTTACAATGTAATTCTGCAAGTACAAATTCACCCCACAAACATGTGTGTGTGTATGTGAGAGAGAGTGTATATGTTTGTGTGAGTGTAGAGTGGTCTGTGAGAGGATGCATGTGTGAGTGTGGGAGTGTGTGTGTCTGTAGGAGCGTGTGTGTCTGTGTGCGTGTCTGTGTATAGGAGTGTCTCTGTATGTGTACAGCAATGTGTGTGTGTGTGTGTGCTCGCGCAAAAGGGACAGTAGTCTGACTGTTGGTGTACAGTCCCGTTGCTCTGGGAGTGGGGGGGAGGTCGGCGAAGGGAGGCGGGGAGTGTAGACAGGGATTGGGGGCTTATAGGAGGGGTGGTCGGGGTTTGGGGGGGGGGCGCAGGGGCTTGTGCACAGTGTGCTTTTGCCTAGTCTCCTGAACGGGGAGCAGACTTCACAGAAAACTCCGAGCCCCAGAGGAAATCAATTAACCGAATAATCAATTATCCGAACGAAATAGTGCCCGCCCATCTTGTTTGGATAATTGAGGTTCCTATGTATTCCTATCCTCTGACCTGCTCTTGCAGCCACTATGTTTATGTGGTGATTCTAGTTGAATTTCTGGTCAATAATAACCCTCAGGATGTTGATGGTGAGGGATTCAGTGATGGTAACACCACTGAATGTCAAAGGGGTAGCGGTTAGATTGCCTCTAATCAGAGATGGTCATTGCCTGGTATCTGTGTAGTCTGAATGTTACTTGGAGTGTTACCTTACTCTCCCGCTCCACACATAGACTTTAAAAACCAACCCTCAATCCCCTATTTACCCCTTCATTTATCAGTTTTCTGAAGGTCATCAAACTATCTCCACCCAATGTCCTTTACTTAACTGGGCCAGGGCATATATGGAGCCTTTACTCAGAGACTGATTGCCTACTCTGGAGCTTTAGTGTTGCAAGGACTGGGGCTTCATCCCACAGAACAGCAGAAGTCTCATTCTGTACTAGTTTAAAACACCCACAGCTCACTATATCTGTAGGGCCAGGTTGTTCGGAGTCCATCAACCAGCTGCCAGCTTAAGGGACATGCTTCCAGGAGACTGTGAAAGCAGTTAGTATTGATACATTCAAAAGAAAATTCAGTAGAATTCATTCACATTTCAGGAAGATAAGAATTTTGTGGGTGTCAAATATCTGGAGCAGGTCACTTCCCAACTCCAGTGAATTCAGGTGAACAGAAACTGTGTGACCAACAGGCAAAAGCATCAAAAGGGAGGCAGTGCAGGAATGTCCTGCAAGATTGACACATAGAAAACATACTTCAGTGGTGAATACCAATCAAGGTGAAGATGCCTTGCAACAGTATAATAAGAAACAAATTCATGGCAGTGTGGGAGACTTGGATGCACAAGGGAAAGCATGGGACACTGCAGGAAATTTGATAGTCAGGGAAATAAGTACATCTGCTGATAGTATCCATCCTTTGCTAACACATGCTGAGACCAATTATTGTTGCTTCACCATTAGGCCAAGTTACCTCGACTCGACCTCTATCCAGGATCTTTCTAGTCTGTATGATTAATCTCACATTACACAATGTATTTAGTCAGTGAGTCATCACAGTCAGTCAATATCTTCTGAAAAGCAAAAATATATTTCTTGTAATTTGCATCTTCTCCCAATTACATTCTGGATTCCCCAGAATAATTTGGAACCAATGACTGACTTCTGAACTGTCATCACTGGTATTTTGTGGGCACACCCAGCAGCCAATTTGTGCACCGAACGTTTCCACAAACAACAATGTCTCTGTAATTTATTTTTGTTGTGATCAGGAGAAAACTATTGACCAGGAGAACTCTACTTTTCTTTGACATCAGTTTGAGCAGTCAGCAATTTAATTTGAACTACATGGTTTCTGACAGTGCATATGTCCTTAATACTGATATGTACTGCTGTGAGAAGTAGTATGCACGACGTTGATAGAACTTGTCTTTCTCTAGCATTTGTGGAAGCTTTGTTGTTCAGTTCAACTAAAGGCTCACAAAATCTTTTTTCTTAAAATCACAGTGCTGGAGACAGAGTTTTTCTGCTGGATGATTCGAATGAAGAATGGTGGAAGGTAGGTCTTCTTGATTTTGTAGGTTACAATGTTAAATAATTCCAGCAGAATCTCCTGCCGTAGCATTGGCAAAAGCCTGAAAGAGACCTCTGGAAAATGGCTGAGGCTAATTGAAGGTATCAACATGCCCAAATCAACCCCCTCCCCCATTCCCTCCAACATCCCCAAAACCCAATGAAGGTTCTATCAATCAGAAAATTGGATGTACGCTGAAATGTCCAACTGAAGGACAAATTTCCAACCACACATTCTCAGCACCAGAGCCAGGAACATACTTTAGAAAGTTAGACCTATGCATGTAGCCGAATTCAATTTAAAAATTCTGAACATGCTTTGTCTGCTAAAAGCTAGGGGGAAGACTCCCCTGTGTATTATGTGTAATTAAACACATTCTGTCTGGTACATTTATATTTTTGCCACACAATTCACGTAGAGGATTGTTCCTGCCGGCTGTTAGTAGTTAAGAAAGGGGAATAAAAATATCTGGAAATAATAAAAACATGTTCCAGCATGGGTTCAATTCCCACACTAGCTGAGGTCACCATGAAGAACTCTCTTTCTCAACATTCTCCTTCACCTGAGGCATTGTGACCCTCAGGTTAAAATGACACCCAGTCATCTCTCTCTAATGAGAAGGCAGCCTTATGTCTTAGAGTCATAGAGCATGGAAACAGACCTTCGGTCCAACCCGTCCATGCCGACCAGATATCCCAACCCAATCCAGTCCCACCTACCAGCACCCGGCCCATATCCCTCCAAACCCTTCCTATTCATATACCCATCCAAATGCCTCTTAAATGTTGCAACTGTACCAGCCTCCACCACATCCTCTGGCAGCTCATTCCATACACGTACCACCCTCTGCTTGAAAATGTTGCCCCTTAGGTCTCGTTTATATCTTTCCCCTCTCACCCTAAACCTATGCCCTCTCGTTCTGGACTGCCGAACCCAGGGAAAAGACTTTGTCTATTTATCCTATCCATGCCCCTCATAATTTTGTAAACCTCTATAAGGTCAGCCCTCAGCATCCAACACTCCAGGGAAAACAGCCCCAGCCTGTTCAGCCTATCCCTATAGATCAAATCCTCCAACCCTGGCAATATCATTGTAAATCTTTTCTGAACCCTTTCAAATTGCACAACATCTTTCCGATAGGACGGAGACCAGAATTGCACACATTATTCCAACAGTGGCCTAACCAATGTCCTATACAGCCGCAACATGACCTTCCAACTCCTGTACTCAATACTCTGACCAATAAAGGAAAGCATACCAAACTCCTTCTTCACTATCCTATCTACCATAGACTCCACTTAAAAGGAGCTATGAACCTGCACTCCAAGGTCTCTTTGTTCAGCAACACTCCCAAGGACCTTACCATTAAGTGTATTTGTCCTGTTAAGATTTGCTTTCCCAAAATGCAGCAGCTCACATTTATCTGAATTAAATGCTATCTGCCACTTCTCAGCCCATTGGCCCATCTGGTCCAGATCCTGTTGTAATCTGAGGTAACCTTCTTCGCTGTCCACCACACCTCCAATTTTGGTGTCATCTGCAAACTTACGAACTGTACCTCTTATGCTCGCATCCAAATCATTTATGTCAATGACAAAAAGTAGGGAACCCAGCACCGATCCTTGTGGCACTCCACTGATCACAGGCCTCCAGTCTGAAAAACAACCCTCCACCACCACCCTCTGTCTTCTACCTTTGAGCCAGTTCTGTATCCAAATGGCTAGTTCTCCCTGGATTCTGTGAGATCTAACCTTGCTAATCAGTCTCCCATGGGAAACCTTGTCGAACGCCTTACTGAAGTCCATATGGATCACATCTACCGCTCTGCCCTCATCAATTCTCTTTGTTACTTCTTCAAAAATCTCAATCAAGTTTGTGAGACATGATTTCCCACACACAAAGCCATGTTGACTATCCTTAATCAGTCCTTGCCTTTCCAAATACATGTACATCCTGTCCCTCAGGATTCCCTCCAGCTTGCCCACCATCAACATCAGGCTTACTGGTCTATAGTTCCCTGGCTTGTCCTTACCACCCTTCTTAAGCAGTGGCACCACGTTAGCCCACCTCCAGTCATCCGGGACCTCACCTGTGACTATTGATGATATAAATATCTCAGCAAGAGGCCCAGCAACACTTCTCTAACTTCCCACAGAGTTCTAGGGTACACCTGATCAGGTCCTCGGGATTTATCTTGTTTTAATTGACTGCATTTTTCAAATCAATTGCCCTGTGACACACATTAGAATTTGAACCGTTATCATATGACTATGAGATCTTTCCAGTTTCTACTGTAGGCTGCAAACTAACAGTTATGTTCCATCATTTCAGCTCTCTCCATCTCTGTCCCCATACTTACAAATGTGGAAATGGGTGAGTTGGAGAGCTCTGGGACTATTCCCACTGGGAAAATTTAGAATTTTTGCATTCTAAATGTGGTATTTCGTTTAGTTTCTATAAAAGACTTTAAGACACAGTTGATAGATCTTTAATCTGAAAAACAAAAATAAGAAGCTATATAGGTTTTTACTAGACAAACCAATTGTTCAAAGACTACCTCAACAGTCATTGTCTTATGTTTCTATACGTCCTGCCTTGTCCTGCTTGCTTCCGATTCACTCCATCCACAACCCACCAATTAACTTTAACACTCTTCTGCCTCTATACCACCCACACCCAATTCCAATTTATCCTGACCTTCTGCTCCTCTCTAGCTCAGGTTCAAATGCTATTCTTTTTTATTCTGTCCAAACTGTCATTTTTTTTCTCAATTCAGGCAAACTAATCCCTTCTTTAGGGTGTCATGAGATTCAGGGAAATCATGATGATGTAACTCACCACAGGACTCTAACATCAAAAGACCATAAGACCATAAGACATAGGAGTGGAAGTAAGGCCATTCAATCATGGCTGATGCGCATTTCAGCTCCACTTACCAGTGTTCTCCCCGTAGCCCTTAATTCCTCTAGACAACAAGAATCTATCAATCTCGGCCTTGAAGACATTTAGCGTCCCGGCTTCCACTGCACTCCGTGGCAATGAATTCCACAGGCCCACCACTCTCTGGCTGAAGAAATGTCTCCGCATTTCTGTTCTGAAATGACCCCCTCTAATTCTAAGGCTGTGTCCACGGGTCCTAGTCTCCTCGTCTAACGGAAACAATTTCCTAGCATCCACCTTTTCCAAGCCATGTATTATTTTGTACGTCTCTATTAAGTCTCCCCTTAATCTTCTAAACTCAAACGAATACAATCCCAGTATCCTCAGCCGTTCCTCATATGTTAGACCTGTCATTCCAGGGATCATCCGTGTGAATCTCCGCTGGACACGTTCCAGTGCCAGTATGTCCTTCCTGAGGTGTGGGGACCAAAACTGGACACAGTACTCCAAATGGGGCCTAACCAGAGCTTTATAAAGTCTTAGTAGTACATCTCTGCTTTTATATTCCAACCCTCTTGAGATAAGAGACAACATTGCATTCGCTTTCTTAATCACGGACTCAACCTGCATGTTTACCTTTAGAGAATCCTCGACTAGCACTCCCAATCCCTTTGTGCTTTGGCTTTATTAATGTTCTCACCATTTAGAAAGTAGTCTATGCTTTTATTATTTTTGCCAAAGTGCAAGACCTCGCACTTGCTCACGTTAAATTCCATCAGCCACTTCCTGGACCACTCTCCCAACCTGTCAAGATCCTTCTGCAGCCGCCCCACTTCCTCAGTACTACCTGCCTGTCCACCTAACTTCGTACCATCGGCAAACTTCGCTAGAATGCCCCCGGCTCCCTCATCCAAATCATTAATATATAATGCGAACAGCTGTGACCCCAGCACCGAACCCTGCGGGACACCGCTCGTCACCGGCTGCCATTCCGAAAAAGAACCTTTTATCCCAACTCTCTGCCTTCTGTCAGACAGCCAATCCTCAATCCATCCCAGCAGCTCACCTCGAACACCATGGGCCCTCACCTAGCTCAGCAGCCTCCCGTGTGGCACCTTATCAAAGGCCTTTTGAAAGTCTAGATAGACCACATCCACTGGGTTTCCCTGGTCTAACCTACTTGTTACCTCTTCAAAAAATTCCAACAGGTTTGTCAGGCATGACCTCCCTTTACTAAATCCATGTTGACTTGTTCTAATCAGACTCTGCTCTTCCAAGAATTTAGAAACCTCATCCTTAATGATGGACTGTGTAACTGCTGGTAATGTTTTTTAGTATGATCATAGTAAAATTCCAGTCAACACATTTAATGCATATTCTCTACCTATTTTGGAAAATAGTGGATTGCCATGATTCAGGTCTCCATCTGCAAGGTGATGTTGTTGCATTTCTTCATCTCTCTCTGTCCCATGGGCTTAGATTTTACAGTTGAAACCTGTAAATTTCCTTGTTGCAGTTTCTCCTCTGAAGACCCTGCAAATTCTGAAGTCTTAGAGCCATTTTTAAACCTTTTTTTCTCGTATCTATATTAATTTGTCTTGCTCAGTGTCCCATCTCTAATCTTCAACAGGAACTTCAGTGGCTCACTTTTGAAAACCGTGTTTAGTGGCACCGAACATTTAATAGTCAATTTAGAAAATAAAACCTGTTTAAGGAAGCAGGGAGAACGGGGAAGGTTCAAAATCAAATAAAACGGGGGAAGGAAGAGAGGAATGAGGAAAGTGGAAGAGGATGCAGTCTTAAAGGGGAGGCAAGAGGTTGTGAAGAAACCAGGGAAAAATGAAAGCAATATTCTTTCTAACTTCTCATTGCTGTCCAAGGCTTGTTTGATGCCACCCATGTGCACCTCTTTGGGGGAATGTTGTTTGTGGGCAATCTGTTTGCTTCTTGGACAGTACATGATGGATCACTCAGTGGTCATGCACAGCTTAGTAGAAACATTCAAAGAAGGAAATAACGACAAATAGCATGGCAGTAGCTTGCAGCAGCAACTCCACTACTTGATGTCATTATCTGGATTCCACCTATCCACTAGTATTTGTATTGTCTTATAATTTCTTTTACATCTGTGAAATAAAGAATCTAATAACAAATGACAGGTGTCAATTTTATCTACAATCCTTGTTCTGAAGCTTCAGGACGTTATTTCATTGATGCTGACAGTCCTCTTGAACTGGGGAAATCGGCCATTCCTTACAAGGCAGTGTCAGCAAGGGAAGTCAGTGTTCTGAAGCATCATACTGGACTCATACTTAACTCTGTTTCTCTCTGCACAGATGCTGCGTCAGTTCCTCTCTCATGCTCTCATAATTACCTTTATTCAACTGTAACACCATTACATCCGATTTTGCGTTCTCCCTTTCATACTCCAGATTGAACTCTATCATATTATGGTCGCTACTTCCTAAGGGTTCCCTTACTTTTAAGATCTTTTATAGAGTCTGGTTCATTGCAAAGCACTAGGTCCAGAATAGCCTGCTCTCTTGTGGGCTCCATGACAAGCTGTTCCAAAAGCCATCCTGTAAGCATTCCATGAATTCCCTTTCTTTAGATCCACTAACAACATTATTTACCCAGTCCACCTGCATATTGAAGTCTCCCATGATCAATGTAACCTTGCCTTTCTGACATGCCTTCTCTATTTCCCGGTACATGTTCCCGGTACAAGGAGAGAAGACATCAGCTTAGAATGAGTATATGAAGAGAGGGGTCTTAGGCATGTCACTAGAGAACTGTTTCTCATACCTTTATTTCCATCTGTATGTAGAATGTTGTGATTTAATATGGATAATTTTGGGTAGACTAGTCCTCAAAAAATAATTGTGTGAAGGAGCTGGAAAAGATGGAAGGATTTGAACCATTATTGGTTTGAAGACCATTTACCTTTTGGAGTGACAAATCAAAAGGTCAAAGTTTGTTACAGTTACCTACTGTTTACAAAAAGTCAAGCAACTTTGCATGGAAAAGGCAAACCAAGCTTGTAATAAAGATGAGATCAATTTTATGATCTTAATTGTTTGACAGACCTTTTTTGGAAGAGATTGGTCCTTTGGGCTGAAGGCTCCTTAGCAACACTCTCTGAAGTTTTTCTGTTCTTTCAGGACAGCAGGGGGGCTGGGGGCTGCATGTGTGTCTGCGTGTGAGTGTGTGGAGACTTCAAACAACGTATTGCGATAAAGATAGATCTTTCTCAGTGATGTCATCCTGGGATCCTCTGAATATTCCATAAATCAATATCGCTGACTACTTCAGAAAACCTGGAGCTGAGCTGTTACATCAATCCAAAGATTTGCATCTAACCGACTTTCCATTCAGACTTAAGTCTGATTTGAGGATCTCATTCTATGATTGTCAACATTTCGATCTTGTTGACAAGAAACTGACTGGATTGAAAAGTCTCCCTTTTTTCGAGTTTGGACTTTTGATTTAATTTTATTTGATTGATTTGATTTGATTTGATTGTCATGTGCTCTCATGTACAACAGGAGTACAGTGAAAAGTGTATAATGTCGCCACACAAGGCGCCATCTTAGGTTCAAGAACCTAAGTACAGAATCTTGAGAACAAGCCAGAAAGAAAGAACACATTGCAGTAATTATGGTAGAGTGTAAAACATACAAAATAAGATTAAAAGTTACACATTGCAGATCTTCTTAGTTTTAAGAAGCAAATAAATAAATAAAGCTAAAAGTTCAAACATTACTGTCTTTCTTAAGTGCTTAGCCATGATAGGACTGCACTTCATGCTGAGAGCAGGCCAGGCCAAGAGACCACCACATACCGCCAAAAGATCAACTGAGAGTCCGCCACACCGAGCTGACAGCCCAACATGCTGAGCTGAGAGTCCGACACACTGAGCTCTGGAGGAAAGGGTTTATTTTATGTGTTAACTTTTCAGGAGAGCACGTTTCCATTCAAGGCTGAGAACTGCTCATTTGTCCACTGTTCTCCTTAGCACATTGGTCGACCAACAAAAAATGCACAAATGACTGCCTTCCAATGATTCAGTGCTAAACGACTGGGCAGTTTCAGGGTCAGTTTTAAATCTAGGCACACACTAACACTGAAAGCTTACTGATGATGGAATGGTCCAAAGGAAGGTCCCTTAGTATTCCTGTGCTGGGTATCATAGAGTCTTGACTGGGCAACATGGATGTAATATCCTGATGGTAGCCTTAAAAGCTACCTAATCTTAATGGCATGCAATGTTACTGCATTGTCTCACTGCTACTTTTTCTTTAGAGGTCAGTTGGGCATGTAAGGTGTAGACATTTGAAAGTGGGATTACCCAAAAATATCAAACATACAATCAGATAGGAAACCAGACATTTATTCTGCAAAGACTGTAAAAGTAACAAGGTCTGTGAGTCCTTTGCACAGCAAGGTAGGGTTGCTTGCCCTTTGCCTTTTAGAATATTAAGCAATTAAGTGAAATCCAAATCCAGTTCATTAATCTTGGAAGTGGGTTTTAATGAGATTCTTTCTGGCCTCTCAGGCCTGGTGATGCGTTGTTCTGTCTTGTTGTCTTTTTCATTCTCAGGAGGTTGCCACTGGTCCCTATTTTATTTGTTTCCGGAACATACTCCCTTAGTTGGCACTTGTTGTGGAGGGAACTTGATAACACAATTTAAAGGTCTGCTAAAAACATCTAGTTATGGAAACTTTACCTTAAGGAGATCCATGATCTATTCCACTATCACCATGATGGAAGAGTGAGCAATGTCGTATCTTTCTTTTGCGTCAGTCTGAGGGTTTCCTCAAGGTGTCATGAGTCATGTTTGGAGGAATTGGCTCTTGTCTCCCAGCAATCATTCATTGCTTTGCCCAAAGGAAGAATTAAAGAGGTGGGACCCTGTGAGCTCTCTGGCATTTAAGAGACAGCAGCTCACAGGATATCCGGCACAGGCCTCCAAACGTTGACGTCAATGGTCACATTTAATTTGAATATTGATGAAGTAGAAGACTTTTCTGGTGATGAATCATCTTTGGTGATTGGGCATTGGCAATGAAACACAAGTGTAGTCAATAGTGTCCTGCATCTGGGGGCTGTGGTAATGGTGGGGAATCCCACTGTCCAAACTGTTTGAGTCCCCTCATCGCAGGGGAAGGATATAAACAAGTGCAATCCAGAGTAAAGTTCATGGATTGAGATTAAGAGATGTCACACAGGCCTTGAGTTGCACCTTGAAATAAGCTACTGGCATAAAAATTCAGGGCAGCTCTGACCTTGATGGCCGCTGGAATGGGATTGTCACCCAGTCCTTCTGAGCACAAGTCCTGCTCCAATAGATAACATTTCAGTTATGATGGGGCAAGATATTCTTATTTGACACCTATGCTGTCTGGGTCTAGCCAGCTCAGAGTCAGTCCCTCAAGGGAGGAAACTCTCTGAATCCCCTGTTTATATCTGTCAGCCACGGCTCCCTGATTGGCCCAGGATAAAAGTCCCAATCAAGGATCTCGTGGTCAATGAGATCCACCTAATTCCAGTTACTGCAGAGGCATAATTTTAAGATGAGAGGAGAAAGATTTAAAAGGGACCTGAGGGGCAAATTTTTCACATAGAGGGTTCATAGTGGAACAAGCTGCCAGAGGAAGTGGTAGATGCAGGTACAGTTACAACATTTAAAATACATTTGAATAGGTACACAAGCAGGATAGGTTTAGAGGGATAAAAGCCAAATGCAGTCAAGTGGTTTAGTTTGGGAAGCTTGGTCAGCATGGACAAGTTGGACCAAAGGGTCTGTTTCAATGCTGTATGACTTGATGACTCCATCTGTTGGACTCTGACACAAACCCAACAGGGCAAAGACCAAGATCCCTGATCTTTATAGTACCAAGCACCTGATTAAGCATGGCTACCCTATATTGTAATTGGATAAATCTCTTGAACCAACTGTGGCAGTACTCTTGACTGACCGCAGTTTCCAAGTAACCATAAAGTAAGTGAGGAAAGGAAGCTAAGACCCTTAAGATATATCCTGTGTCAATAGGGGCTTTAAGACATATCCTGTATAGATGGATGAGATGCACGTGTGACCCTGCATTCAGCATGATCTGGCAAAAGTATCAAAGAACCAAAGTAGTTTGTTAGTTGGTCCAAGAGAAGGCACAATGTGATAATGCTGGTGGTTTGTTGTTGCTGACTTTTGCAGGCGTTAGATCAGAAGGATGATGGTCATGGATCATGCAGGGATTGTGGATAGTTTCAGAGAACATCTCTGGGGTGCCCGAAGCAAACAACCCCACCACCCTGTGGCTCAACACTTTAACTTCCCCTCCCACTCCACCAAGAACATACAGTTCTTGGGCCTCCTCCACTGCCAAACCCTTACCACCTGACATGCGGAGGAGAAACACCTCATCTTCCACCATGGAATCCTCCAACCACACGGGATCAATGTGGATTTCACCAGTTTCCTCATTTCCCTTCTCCCCACCTTATCCCAGACCCAAACTTCCAACTCGGCACCACCTCTTGAACTGTCCTACCTGTCCGTCTTCCTTCCCACCTATCTGCTCCACCCTCCTCTCAGCCTATCTCTCAGTCCCCTTAGGCCACTAGCCTCATTCCTGATGAAGAGCTTATGCTTGAAACGTTGGGGGGCAGAGTTCAACATGGGTCAGGCCAAGCAACTCTAAAATGAGAGCAGGGCCTGCCCAAGTCAGGAGATAGGCTGTGCAGAAGGCCTGATTCAGTGTGCCCGCATTGCATTAAAGGTTAATTTTAAAGCAATTTGAACCATTCAGCAAAGGTGGGGGAAAGGGAAGAGATTGATTAAGTTGGGAAAGATGGAATATGTGAGTCTATTTGCAAGTAACATAACAATAGACTGTAAGAGCTTCTGTAAGTGTGTAAAAGAAAAAAGTATTAATGAGGAGAAATGTAGGCCTCTCGCAGTCTGAAATAGGAGGTGTTAATGTTGGACAACAAGGAAATGGCAGAGCAATGAAACAATTGTCTTCAATAATCTTCCTGAAATGCTAGGGAAATGTCTTTTAGGAAAAAGGAATTGAAGGTGATTTGCATTAGTAAAAAGAATTATTTGAGAAATTAATGGGATTGAAAGCTGATAAATTCCCACAGTCAGATAATTTATATCCCATGTCACTGAAAGAGGTGGCCATAGATTTGTTGGTTGCTATTCTCTCAAGATTTTGAAGATACTGGAACAACTGTGGCTGATTGGAGGGTGGAAATATAACCTCAATATTTTAAAAAAGGAGGGATTGAAAACAAAGAAATGTAGACAAATTAGTCTAATAGCAGGAGTAGAAAGAAAATTGGAGTCACTTATAAAGATTGTGATAATAGGACACTTAAAAAAAACCAACTGGATTACACAAGGTCAGCAAAAATTTATCAAAATCATTTTGACAAACCTATTGAAGTTTTTTGGGGATGTAACTTGTACAGTAGATGAGGGAGAACTAGTGGGTGTAGTCTATTTGGAGTTTCAATCAGCTTTTGGTAAAGTCTCATATAAGAGGATAGTGTACAAAATCAAAGCACATGGGATTGGTGTTAATATACTGACATGAATTGAGCATTGGTTAGTAGACAGGAAACAGGAGTAAGAATAAATTATATGGTGTACTGGAGGCATTAATGTTTGAGCCCAGCTATTCACAATATATCTCATTGATTAGGATGAGGAAATCAAATATAATATTTCCAAGTTTCTAACTACAGCAGGTCCCTCATTTGCACATGTTGGACTTACAAATGCTTGTACTTAAAAATGCAATTCCATACAGGAGTTTAATTTTAAAGATGAAACATACAAATCTTTCCAGTACTTACGAATGCTTACTTTGTATCATCCTGTATTGTGTTCCTATTTGCATCCAAATTGACTTGCAAATAGATTCGCGAACAGAAACCATTTGCAACTAGGGGACAGCCTGTACATAAAATTAAGTGGGATTGTGAGTAGTGAGGAGATTGTAAAGAACCTTCAAGGCAATTTAGACAAGTTGAATTAATGAGAAAATGAATGGCATATGGAGTGTAATGTGGATGTGTGTGATGTTGTCCATTTCAATAGCAAAAACAGACTGGCAGCATATTTCTTAAATGGTGATAAGTTGGGAAATGTTGGTGCACAAAAGGACCTGGATTTCATTGTATGCCCATCATTGAAAGTAAGCATACAGGTATAGCAAACATTTGGGAAGGCAAATGATATGCTGGCCTTCATTGTCAGAAGGTTTGAGTATGGGAGCAAGGAAGTCTTACACCAGCTCTACAAGGCCTGGTTGAGAGCACACCTGGAGTATTGTGTGCAATTTTGGTCTCCTTATCTAAGAAAACTTTTACTTGGCATAGACGACGTGCAGTAAGGGTTCACCAGAGTGATGTTTGGGATTACAGGTTGTTGTATGAGGAGAGATTGAGTTGACGGAGATCATAGTCTCAGGCCATTTTGACCAGAGATGAAAAGAGATTTCTTTACTCGGAGGGTGTGAACCTATGGAATTCTCTGCCACAGAAGATCTACAGAAACCAAGTCACTGACTTAAATGGAAAACAAAAATAGACAGAGCCCAAGTCACATGATGTACATCTCCCTGTCCATAGCTCACGAGATAATGTGACAACACAGTTGTGCCAATGAGGAGTTTACCAAGTTGTCATTATTGGGTCAAAGTTATAGCCATGACATTATATACCAATCCTACTGTAGCAGTGGAAAAATGTGAAATTATCCATTTTATTGTTTATTTATCTTTTCTATTTCCCAGGGTAAAATTGCTGATCGTGTTGGATATTTTCCTGCAACATTTGTTCAGAAAGTGCTGGTGGGTGAGAAGGTCTTCAGATGCACCAAACCATTCTCAGGCTGTAAAGAAGAAGGACAGATAAACGTGAAAGAAAATCAGGTCATTTTATTTCCAATGTTCTTAATGAAAAATACAGCTTATGCGATTGCTTTCCAAATTAATTTTATTTGGAACTAATTGTAAAATATGGATCCGGAATAAGGTAGAGTAGGGGTAAGATCTCTAAATTAGGAAAGGCTGGTTTCACTGGGCTGACATCTAATTTGATAAACTTGAACTGGAAGCAGCTACTTGAAGGTAAATCGGGAGAGTTCAGAACAAGTGTATTCTCACAAAGATAAAATTACTCCCCAATCTGGAGTTCTCTGGATGCCAAGGAGCATACAGGGACCAATATGGTGCTTAAAGTATGGCAGAAATGGCAGCTCTACATTCTCGGACCTGAATTTTATGTTAGTATAAAAGCTGGAAATGAACCCGCTCCTTTTGGCCAACTAGCCCTCAAGTCATTTAAACACCAGGAGCTCTCTTGTCCTAGCAGTTATAGCCAGGAGTGGTGCCCACTGCTGAGACTGCAGTAAGTCCCTGAGGAAGATGGGTTGCGGTAGAAACAGACTTGGATGAAAGGCTGTGGCCTCACCAGGGCCAAGCTGGCAAGACCTGGCAAGGAGGAGAAGGGGGCATGACCATCACCAGCATAAACTAAATCCAAAGGTAACTGGAGGTGACCCTTAACCTTCCATCAATTATCTTTAATTCTTTCACAGAATCTGGATACCATTGGCTAAGTCAGGATTTATTTACCATCCTTAACTGGCCACTTAAAAGTATCAATTAATCCTTATCTGAATGGAACAACTGACACCTCCCCTCAGTGCTGGTAACATTGCAGTGGGAATGGGATTGATTCAGTAGACACCAAGATGTGGCACTAGTATAATACCTGGTGGTTGGTGGTGGTGGTGCAGAGGTAGGATTTGTTTATAAGAAGTGAGGTTGTGTATATCAAATGGGTATCAATGGAAAAGCACAATGGAAGGAGGGGAGGAAGCAGGTCAGCAAAGCAAGTTTGTAAAGACCAACCCACCAATTACAGACTTAAATTTTAACAGTAAGGAATAATTCTAGAAATAATTCTTCAGGATAGAATTAATAGTCACGTGGAAAATTGTGAATTCATTTGAAACAGTCTGCCTAATTTGTTGACAAAAAGTTATGTCTAACTAACTTACTGGGGTCTTTTGAAGAGGCTTGATCGAGGGTAACATAGAGTCATACCGCATGGAAACAGACCCTTCGGTCCAACTTGTCCACACGAAATAAATATCCTAAACTGATCTAGTCCATTTGCCGACATTTGGCGCATATCCCTCTAAATCCTTCCTATTCATGCACCCAGCCAGATGCCTTTTAAATTTTACAATTGTACCTGCCCTGTCTACTTTCTCTGAGTACGTTCCACCACCATCTGCAAGAAAAAGTTACCTATCAGATTCCTTTTAAATCTTTCCCCTCTCACCTTAAACCTGTGCCCTCCAGTTTTTCAAAGTCTCCATGCTGCTCATGATTTTATAAACCTCTATAAGGCCAACCTCCAACCTCTGACACTTCAGGGAGAAAAATGCCGAGCCTATTCAGCCTGTCCCTATACTTCAAACCCTCTGGTCCCGGTAACATCTTTGTAAATATTTTCTGAACCTTTTCTCCATGAATTTCTAGAAGGCATTTGATATGGTGCCACAGACTTGAGGGAAGTTATTGGTGATGGAATGAAAGGGACAATAGCAACATTGATACAAAACATTTAGGATATGTACAGTAATTGGTACTAGCTATTGTTGTAGGCTGAACTAAGGATTGTAGTAGAGTTTAAAAGTGTGGTACTGGAAAAGCACAGCCAATCAGTCAGCATCCAAGAAGCAGGAGAATCCACGTTTCGGGCATAGTCCTGATGAAGAGTCCTACTACACTCTTTGTAGTAGAGTTTTCCGGGAGTCTGAACTGGGACCCATTGTTTTTCTCTATATATACTAAAGGTCGAGTGTTGGTGTACAGGGGACAATTTCAAAGTTTGTAGATGATAGAAAATTTGAGAGAATTTTGTAAATGGTGAGAGGATATTGTGGAACTTTGAAAGACCCTAATTAATCAGGTAATGATTCCTGAAAGGACGTGATACAACTAAATAGCATTTTACAGCAATTGAAAGTGGTTATGTGGTCACCATTATGTTCACATTTTATTCCAGAATTTTATTGGCCAAGGTTCAATTGAGGCACTCATGAGGACATTGAATGATTATTTTAATAGAAAAACAGATTACTGGGAAAAGCAGGAGATTAGCATTCCATAGAAAATGCTCAGGGAATGAGGGCAGTCATGATGGGTCATTTCGCCTCCTTCTGCACTGTAACAATTCAGTAATTCCATGAAAGGAAAAGAAGTTCAACAGCTGGGAGAACACAGGCATTTCTGTAGTTGCAGGTGTGATCCCAAGGTGGTGCGTTATCTCTCTACTACCAGATCTGAAAATCACCGACTGGTTGCAGAATATTCTGAAGGGGAGACTGAACATTGTACTGATACTAACAGTACAGGTAGAAAGAGGGATGAGGCTGTATAGACAGATTTTAGGGAGCTGGAAATAAATTAATAGGTATGACCTCAACAACAGTAATCTCCAAATTATTCTCATTGCATGTGTTAGATATAGGGATACTTATTACAGAA
This sequence comes from Chiloscyllium plagiosum, assembly GCF_004010195.1. Lineage (NCBI taxonomy): Eukaryota > Metazoa > Chordata > Chondrichthyes > Orectolobiformes > Hemiscylliidae > Chiloscyllium > Chiloscyllium plagiosum. The sequence continues at coordinate 106,081,002 of NC_057713.1, read as the reverse complement.
TCATAGAATCATGCAGCATGGAAACAGACTCTTCGGTCCAACTCATCCATGCCAACCATCCTAATCCAGTCCCGTTTGCCAGCGTTTGGCCCATATCCCTCTAAACCCTTCCTATTCATGTACCTGTCAAACGTCATTTAAATGTTGTAACTGTACTCACCTTTACCACAGACTCTGGCAGCTTGTTTTACATACACACCAACCTCTGTACGAAAAGTTTGCCCCTCTAGTCGCTTTTAAATCTTGCCTCTCTCACCTTAAACATATGTCCTTGAATTTGAGTTTTGGACTCCCCTACCTGAGGAAAAGACCTTGGCTATTCAACATATCCATGACCCTCATGATTATATAAATGTCTATAAGGTTACCTCTTCAGTCTCTGACACTCCAGGAAGACTAGCCCCAGTCTATTCAGTCTCTCTCTATACATTACTGAAGAGCTGGTGCAGAAGACTGTGGATGGTGGGAGGGAAGACTTTCAATTCCTAGGCAATGGGATTAGTTCTGAGAAAGGTGGTATCTGTAGTACCTGAAATAAGGCTGACTAGGTAGAATGAATATCAATTGGATAGCCTTTTAGAGGTTGTGATCATAATTTGGTTACTGTGGTTTTGCAAATGGACAATGGTAGACCAGGAGCAAAAGTTCTTGTTTTAGGAACAACCAGTTTTATAAAGACAGTGAGATTTAGCAAAGGTGAACAGGAAACAACTCAGAATGATCATTAGAATTAGAGAGGAGAAGCATTCAAGTAGACAATAATCAGGGTTCAGAATGAATACATTCTCACAAAGAAGAGCAGCCCAGCTGCCAAATGTAGAGAGAGGAGAGTTCTATCAGATACCATGCGTTTAATGCAGCAGAAAGTCTAAGGGAGTATAGAAAGCACAAGTTAAAGCAAAAAGGACATTAAGAAAGCAAAGAGAAGGCATGAAAATATTGGCAAATAAAATTGTGAGAATTCTAAAGTTATTTTATAAGTACATAAAGCAAATAATAAGGAAATAAGGGAAGAGTAGAAAAGGGTAACTTGTGTTTGGACAAATGAGTTGAACACCCAGGGTGAGCTGAGAGTCACTGATCTTAACACCAAAGTAGCATTTGATGAAGTATAGCGTCAAGGAGTCCTAGCAAATGTCATTGGGAATCAGGGGGAGAACTTTCCACTGGTCGAATTCATGCCGACCAGAAAAGAGATTGGTTGTGGTTGTTGGAACTTAATCATCTCAATTCCAAAACATCGCTGTACAGGAGCTCCATGCTAGACCCAACCACCCTTGGCTGCTTCACTAATGACTTCCCATCATTAATATATCAGAAGTGGGGATGTTTATTGTGCAAACATCAATGTTCAGCACCATTCATGACTCCTCAAATATGGAAACAGTCCATGTCCACTTGCAAGTCCTGGAAAACATCCAGGCTTGGGCTAATGAATGGCAAGTAATATTCATACAGGTAAAGTGCTAGGTATTAGGTGTCTCAAACAAGAGAGAATCTAATTATTACCCTTTGGCTTTCAATGAATTACCATCATTAGATGCCACATTATCAACATTCTGGGGGTTACATCGACCAGAACCAATGATATAAATACTATGGCTACAAGAGCAGATCAGAGGCAAGGGCTTTGCAGCAAGTGAATCCCTTCTTGTCTTCCCAAAGCCTATACACCAGCAACTAGGCACAAGTCAAGAGTGTGATGGAATAACGCCCCACTTGCCTGGATGGTGCAGATCCAACAAAGTCACCCAGGACAAAACAGCTCACTTGATTGGCACTGGAATAGCTCACCAAGGTTCCTTCGACAGCATCTTCCAAAATCACAAATTCAAACATCAAGAAGGACAAGCACTGAGAGCATGGGAACCCCACCTCCTACAAGTGATTTGATTGCATATTTTGAGGGGGTACGAAGGAAAGTTGATGACGGTAGCACATTTGATGTCATCAACATAATTTTCATAAGATCCCAAGTCACAAACTAGTCAGAAAAGTAGACAAGGGATGGATCTAAGGGAATGTAGCAAGTTGGGTCCGAATTAACTTATCGAAAAGAACCATAATGTCAACACATGTTTTTGTGAGAGGAAAGCTGTTTCCAGTGGTTTTAGAAGGCTCAACAAGAGATCCCTGGTTTATTGTAAATATTGATGATTTAAACCTAAATGCAGAGAGCATCATTAAGAGTTTACAGATGATAGAAAAATTGTCTTTGATAATGAGGAAGAAAGCTGTAAACTGCAGAAAGGGATAAGTGGACTGGTCAGATGAGTGGAAACTAGCAAATAGAATTCAGTCTGGAGAAGTGTGAACCAATGCATTTGGAGAGGATAAATAAGGTAAAGGAATACAATAGTCCCCTGTACCTGTGGGGGATATGTTCCAGGACCTAATGCCGATGCCCCAAACAGTGGATAGAAGCGAACCCATTCATTTAAATGGGAAATTCACCTCCCCGTCAGCCCCCTGGTCCCTGGTTCTGGAATGTTCCATGTCATATGTTCGGGCCGTGGTAAACCACAGGTGACTGAAATCGTGGTAGTAGGACCCACAGATACAGCAGTCGTCCTCTATGCAATAAATAATAGGTGACTGAGTGCTGTAGAGGGAGAAAGGGACTTTGGAGTCATGTCCATGGATGCCTGAAAGTAGCAGAGCAAGTAAATAAGCTGATTAAGGAGTCATACAGAATATATACCTTTATTAGCTGGGGCATATATAGTAAGAGCAGGGAGGTTATGCTCTGTTTAGCTTGAGGACTGTGTATATTTCTGGTTATTGTATTACGAGAAAGTTATGGCCCACTAAAAAGAAATCAGAGGAGATTTACACAGATGTTACCAGAATTGAGGAGAAAGTGAGGTCTGCAGATGCTGGAGATCAGAGATGGAAATGTGTTGCTGGAAAAGCGCAGCAGGTCAGGCAGCATCTAGGGAACAGGAGAATCGACGTTTCGGGCATTAGCCCTTCTTCAGGAAGGGCTAATGCCTGAAACGTCGATTCTCCTGTTCCCTAGATGCTGCCTGACCGGCTGCGCTTTTCCAGCAACACATTTCCATCTCTGTTACTAGAATTGGTTAATCTTAAATGTAAGGGAATATTGCACAGGCTGGTGATATTTTCTTTAGACCAGAGGAGGCTGAGGGATTTTTACCTGAGACTTAGATTTAAAGTCATGGTAGAGGATTAGAGGAGAGCTGAGGAGTAATTTTCTCATTCAGATGGTGGTGGGGTCTGAGCGTCACTGCTTAAAAGAGTAGCAGAGACAGAACCCCTCGATGCATTTAAAAGAACTTAGATATGCAGTTGAAGTGTTGTATACCAGAAGACAGAGTTAGAAAGTGGTATTCGACTTGATAACTCTTTTCTGGCCAACACAAGCATAATGAACCAAATGATGCCTTCTGTTCAAATAGTTCCATGATTTTATGTAATTAAGTACCTTAAGCTTGGAGGTCTATCATGGGGCCTTTAGTAGCACGACAAGTGGCAAATGTCTGGCACAGAATGGATACCTACATGTCACCTGCCATTTGGGTCCTCACATGTCCACTTTCCATCTTTGAAACTGAAAACTAATTGTAGCAGAATCCTTTGCTAGAGTGTATAGATTTATAATCCACAACTCCTTTCAAAGGAAAAACACAGCTATGGACAGTCAACTCCTGTGATGTGTCTTTAGAAATTTCACTGCATTTAAGGCACAATATAAATACAAATTGCTGCTTTCTGCTCAATCTGCAATTCACAGCCATTTATGCTTGGTCATGAGGTCATTTACTATTGTTAAACCCTTTACTTTTGTACCTTTTAAAAATGTGAACCTTATATTTGCACTATACCATCTTTGAACCATAAAATGCCACACTGCTGTTATTGCAAATATTCAAGTTTGACATAGATGATCACTTAGAAGTAATTTCTAAACCTATCCTCTCAGTGTAGAGCCTCATCCATCACGGCATCATATTGAGAAATCTGGAGTGAACTGCAATGGCATCATCCAGAAACATTTAGAGTGATTTGCTAGTATGCCCCCAATAGACAATGTTACATATATTTGAAAATCAACTGGACTAAGCCAAAGAACAGGTATAGTTTACAAATAAAACAATAGCAATTTAAACCTCTTAAATGCTCCTGTGTTAATGCAAATTGTTGTAATGTGGTAATATTGGACAAGTCAGATCCCAGAATGAAATCTGGCTTGTTAGATTATAAGTTTTAGTTTCTTTTTGTTGATCTTGGTTGCCAGACAATGAACATATTCACAGAAGGTTGCCAATGCACTTTTTCTGTTACCTGCAGAAGAGAGTCAAATGGAAACAAATTGTACAAATTCACTCCTCCAGGTTGCTGTACAGGCTGTGTGGTTTAAAATCAACTAAGTTTTTCAGATCAGATGATTAGCCTTTGGTATTGTAACATGTCCAAACTGGAGTAAAGAGAAGCAGATTTGATTTGCATTAAACCATCTATCACATGTGCATTTATATTTTCACAACTAATGTAAGTTAGTATTTGGAGTATTGTTGATGGTTTTAATGTTGTCACATGAATCTTTTGCAACTTGCTATTTAACACTTCCTCTTATTTGCAGATCTGTGTGGACAAGGGTGAAGAAACCAATGGATTCATTAAAGTGTGCAGTGGAAAGAAGAAAGGTTTTGTGCCACTTGACATCCTTGTCAATATCTGATGTGACATTGGATCTATGTAGTGAAGGTGATGTTACTTCCTGTGGTACTTGCCATCCTTGTTTCACATTATCAGCAAAGATGAATTATCTTGTGGTCCGTTGTGGACTGTCAGACTGCTAAAAAGAGCATGTTGAGTCAATGAAGGAGTTCAGAGTTGCTTCATGAAACCCAAATGCTGAAAATCTTAGCATTCATTTTCCAGACTGGAGAGAATATCTGCAGTTGTATGAAGGTTTGGTAATAGCCTATCTCTATAAAACTTGACAATGGCAAGGACAGCTTAAATGTCTATATTGTCCATTTACACTTTATTGGCATCCAAATAGAAAGTAGCAAATCCAATATGGGGATTTTTTAAAAACTGTGTGTGTACTCAATAAGTATGTGTTGTACTATGTTTTTTTTCCAAAGGACAGCTGTTCCTGCATCACATTTGCTGGTTATGTTATCTTGTGACCAACATAGAGTTTTGTGGCTCAGGTGAGGTATAGTTTAATCCCAAAATTATTTGCCTTACTGGTGTTTGAACAGCTCACAGAATTACACATCTGCCTGAAACACATTTACTTGGAAGTCTAGGATCATAATTATCGTCAATTTTAATTGACCAAAAGAAATCTGCCTCTCATCTAAATGGGAATTATACTTTCCTCATGCTATATAAATTAACGTTATATAATGCTATATATATTAACGTTATAATGTTGGAGTAAAAAATTTCCATTTGTAGCAGCTTGCAGTTTTTGAAGATGGTCTGATCTACATTGATGCCAGTATAACTAGAGAAAGAAACTGGTCATCACTTACATAACAATTAAGGCACCACTAAACAGAAAAGTACCTTTGTTTTGTTATTAAAATCGATCTGGATATTTTCGTTTGGTTGGTCAAATGTTCAGAGAATCCCTACTGTGTGGAAGCAAGCCATTCAGTCCATCGTGTTCACACTGACTTATCCAAAGAGCATCCCATCATGATCCCACAACCTGCACACTACAGGCAATTTAGCATGGCCAATACGCCTAACGTACACATCTTTGGACTGTGGGAGGAAACCAGCGCACCCAGAGGAATCTCAGACAGACACGGCGAGAATGTGCAAACTCCACACTGACAGTCATCAGCGGGTGGAGTCAAACCCAGATCCCTGGCACTGTGAGGTAACAGTGCTAACCACTGAGCCACTATGCCATAATATATATTATAGACATAAATTAGCAAAATGCTTTACATTTTTAGTTACATGTAAAATTTATTTCTGGGTTGATATAAATAAAGATACTTGATTACCTACAGATCAAAATATACATACCAAAAATAATTTGCCCCCAGATGATGAGTATTTGGTTTCAGCTACATTGCAAAATGGAGTGTGTGGAAGTCAAACACATTCTCATAAGAGATCTAAGAAAATTGGTGCAAATCCCTAGATTGTTCCCAGCTTCCTCCCAGCTGTCAGTGACAATGATAAAGGTAAAGGGATAGGTTGCTCAATTGCTCTCTTGACTTAAGTAAAGTCCATTCAAAGAGCAGCCGAGAAATGAAAAAAAAGAAAAAGGATTTTCAAAAGTATTTGAAAAGTAACGGCCTCTTTTTAACTGAAACTATTACAATCCTATTTGAAATCTCATCTGTGTGCTTCTGGGAGGCAGTATTAAATAGTTAAATATTTGGCAGATGCTGGACCTGATATGATGCTTTTTTTTTATATTAGGGGTCAAACTAGTCATCTGTTTTTAACAACCAAGTCCACTTAAGAATTGTGAGCAATTTTGTTGGGTGTGAAACCAGTCTTTAAACTTCACTAATGGCCAGTTGAAAAGTCATATTTCTGGAGATACGATTTCGAAGGATAGAAAGAAAATATGTGGTAAAGATATTAAAAGGTTTAATATTTTAAAAAAGCTAAAATAAATTTACTAATTTCATTAAAATGTTAGAAATTAAGAGAATGAAAATAAAAGAGAGAACAGGTTGTGCAGAATTCAAGTATTTATATTTTTAATTGTAGATGTGTTTTCTCTGATTATTTTTGTAGGATGAATGTAATAAGATAACTCCTGACTGTTTGGTAGCTTGAACTGTAGAAGTAACTGTATGCTTCACCATTCTCAATGTATGGTCTGAAAATCAATGGAACTGGCCAGCCTATGAGGGAGTCATTTCTCTAGAACTGTTTGGATGTTTCAGGATTAATAAAAATAAACTTATTGGAAATCAAATAATGTATTAATCAATAAAAGATAAATGTTTACTTTTAAACAGTCATATGACAATTATGCTTTTTGATTACTCTGTGCTAGACCAAACAAAGAGTTTCTCTTTCTTTGTGTGTGAACTCAAATCCAATAAATGATGGCAAATTTACCATCCAAGTTCTGTAGCAATGAGAGGGTCTAACAGATCACGCTTAGGGAAATTTTGTGAAATAAAAAAGGAGAGAAACAAACCATTCCCTGCATATCCTGAAAAGAAAACGTGTTTACATGTTGAATAAGTATTCATCACTGACCTTTCTTTGAAGCATTTCCCTATCCACATTGTCATTTTCATTAACATTGTTGCTGACATACAAAGTTGCCCATGTATTGTGTGTATATTGGTTAGAATGCTGGTCATAATCTAATTTGTGACATGTTCTTTCAATATGTCTCAAAGATACGATAAGGCACAATGTGGACTCAATTAATTGAGGTGGACTGCTGTTGCTGTACTGGAGAAATCCAGCTAGCTGACCATGATCTTGCACCAACTGGTCAATTAGCGAAATTGAGGCACAGGGCCTATCCAGTCTTGGCACAGGAATGTGCTACGAGACACCAACCTCAGCATCACTGGATGCAAAGGCAGATATTGACACTATTTTTTAAGAACCTGCCAACCCTGCATTCAGTTCTGCTTCCACATTCCAAATAGCAGAAAGCATTCTTCCAGAATGGAAAGCCTCCGATCTGAAGGCTGACCCTTGTGTAATCAAGAAACCTAGAAGCTGGCCATTGTTCAATACATTGGAAGGCTTGCAGAAACAAAGATGATCAGGACAACTTCAGGTTCTCTCCCAGCTTTAGACAAAAGGTAGGGTCTAGGACATTACTCTGATTAATCTTTCGGGGGCTCACATGTTGTGGCAGTAGTGTCCCTACCTTTGAGAGGAGATTTTCCTGCTCTTCAGATGCTGCCTGAACTGCTGTGCTTTTCCAGCATCACTCTAATCTAGAATCTGGTTTCCAGCATCTGCAGTCCTTGTTTTTACCTTGTCCCTAGCTTTGAGCCAGGATTCCTGGGCTCAAGTCCCAGTTGCTCCAGGGGTGTGTAATAACATATCTAGATGGGTTGATTAGAAATGTGGAACTCCTGCATTGTTGTCTTGGGGCTAGAATGACTGAGTTGCAGCAACTATAATCATGTTCTTTTGTGTTGGGTAAAACTCCAACCAGCAAGGGTTCCTCCCCCGCCCTGATCCTCAATGACTCCAGTTTTGCTAGGATCCTTAATGTGGGTTATTGCTGCTGTAATTTAAAGAGCAGTCACTTTCACCTCACCTCTAGAGTTCGTCTCTTTTGTCCATGGTTTTGCAGCTTATTTAAGATTCTTTCGTCCTGTTTCCTTTTGCCAGTACAGAGGAACTTCAATTATCCAGCATTTGATTAACCGAATTTCAGATTATCCAAACAAGATTGCAAGGTCCGGTGCTTGGCTAACTATGTTAGCGGCATTCGATTATCCGGCATTCGATTAACCGAACAAAATACTCCCTGCCCAAGTCCTCCGGATAATCGAGGTTCCTCTGTAATTGGCTGCTCGCATTAAGAGCAAGAGAGTCCTTGATCTGCAACACAATTATTGGGTGGTCCTACAAACTTCACAATATGTTAGCACTCGAACCCAAACTGTATACATGCGGATTTCAGTCCACTGTGACATGTAAACATTTCAGCTGACTAGGATAGCTTCTTCTATTACCATACACAGACCAAGATTAAACTTGCTTTTAACCTTCGTTCTTCTTTGTTCTTAAAAGGAGAGGAAACAAACATGCCTCTCACCAAAATGCTATCTTTTCTCCCAATCATTTTAAAGTCTGAAATAGGTCAGAGAAGATCAGAAGATTATGATTCAGTTCGTAAATGCATTTTCTCCCTGTCAGGTCCATCCTTGTGAAGCTTCCTTGACAACTCATCAGTTGTGACTCATCTAGGATCCCTCTCTCTCCCTCTCACCACACAGCCACTGAATTTACACCATAGTCATTGTGGCTGCAGCTCTTTTGAAAAAAACCCATAAAAGAGTAATAAAGTTTTAGTAGATTCAAGGTTATGATTTATGGAAATGACAATTTCAAAGTCCATCACCAAGAATGGCTCAGTAGCACCACTATCAACTAATCTATGACTTTGGGAGCCACAGTATCTGTTGAAACATTTAATTGGAGAACTGTAGATGTTTTCGGTGTGTCTACTATGCTCTTGGTCATGGATCAGCTCTACTGGGTCATCCCTAATGTATTCTTCATTGTCATGAATGGCAAGAACCTTACCCTCCCATGCTCTCTCCTTCCCTTGTACTCTGTCTTTACCGCCAACCTTCTCTGGGACCCTGAATCCTTTTCTCCTCTGTGAACCTTGCTGAGTGGCCACCAGGGCAATCAATTCTCATTGTTACTGACAGCCACACCAGCAGACTACTTTTCTACCTTTAGAAATCTGCTGCTACAGGCAGTAATTGGTTCTGCTCCGATATCTACCACTTCAAGTCAACCGTAAATCAAGCAACCAGCTCAATATGGCTAACTTCCAGAGATGGCCCCAAGGTCTAAGGTTAGAACTGCCAACTTTAACCAGCCAGGGATCTGACCACCTGAGATTGCTGTGTACCACTCCAGAAATCCCAAACTCTATATCAAGTGCTGATAACTGTGTACAGTTTATTACCTGCTCAACAAGTTGAATTCCAATTTGCTGCATCGTAGTCTCAACACTGATATGGTGTTTTCTAGCCACTGGTAAAATATAGGACAGGATTCATGATATTAGGATTCTGGGCAAGAGATTCCCCTCATGATTTTTCAGGAGCCCTTCTCCACACAGCCAGCACTGTCCCCACCCAATGGACAGAATCTTGTTGAGGTGTTGAGGGTCAGGATCTAATGGGCTGAAGTGCTGTCCAGCAAGAGCTGTCAGCCAGTCAGAAGCTAGTGGGTGTCATCTCAGCAGCATCTTGGAGGATGCCAGCATTACAGTGGGAGGAATCCCTAAAGTCCCAAGAACATACTTAGAGACCCAGAACAACGGGTGACATTTTATGGGGTGAGTGTGGGATAAACAATTTGAGATTCATAGGATGGAGGTGGGGGAGCTGATCAAAAGCAAAGAATATTCCCTGTTCCCAGTCCCTGAGGGCCTTCGATAAAGGGGCTTTTCCCACCCATCCATCCCACCACAAGGTGACCAGCTGCCCCGCAAAGGTTGACATCACATGGTTACTGGCCTGTTTTCAGCCAAGTTAACCTCAGCAGCAGCCTCCAGCCCCTGGGTGACATGTAATTGGCCAACTAACAGTTAGCAGCAGTGTGGGAAGATCAACCTTGCACTAGAACTTAATTCTGGTGGAGATGGCAAGGTGGTAGAGTTTAGGTTCACCATCTCCCTTCCTAATTAAGAATCCTTCCTGCCTCCAAGCCCTTAACTTCCAAGAATAAAAGCTCTCCACTATTCTGGATGAATGCTCATTTTTTTCTCTCTAAATAGTGTTGCTTCTTTCAATTCAGTCAATTCATGTTGACAGATTGATCGTGTATGTTTGTATTGATCTCCATTACAATATGTTCTCATTCACAGCATGATATCCATCATGTGTGTTAATTCGAGTCTTCAGGTTCTGCTTTTCAGTCACTAGAAACATTTTACAATAAACTTGTTTTTATATTGCAATATAGTGAACAGTAACATCAATTTGAGAATATACACAAGATAAATATAGGCAATTTATACATTCAATTTATCATTCATTCAAGTAGGCTTGAAGTTCAGATATCTAATCAATTCAGCCAACAAATAAACATTTGAGTTCTAACTGAATTTTTTTTTCTCAAAATCTATAGAAGATTCCCAATTTTCATTCTACCTTTTTATCTGCAGAAGACTTAGAATCACAGGCCGTTTGGTCCATCAAGTTCACACCAACCCTCAGAAGACCATCCCAACCAGACAAATCCCTCTACCCTATCCTTGCATTTCCCACAGCCAATCCACCTAGCCTGCATATCCCTGGACACTATGGGCCATTTCGTATGGCCAAACACCTAAGCTGCACATCTTTGGACTGTAGGAGAAAACTGGTGCACCGAGATGTAACGCACACAGACACAGGGAGAATGAGCAAACTCCTCACAGACAGTCACCCAGGGGTGGAATCAAACCCAGGCTTTTGGCACTTTGAGGCAGCAGTGCTAACCACTGAGCCACTGTGCCAACCCTACTTGTACAAAGCAGACTCTGAGAACAACAGCTCTCAAACAGGCAAAGCAGCTAATTTCTCACTGAAGGCAAACCAAGAAATAAAAAGCACTGATTTTACTTTCCTTTATAATTGTCTTATACAAACTTACACAGAAAATTGAGGTGGGAATTTTGATATCAAGATCAAACCTTAAAATATATATATTTATTATTTTTTTTAAATCTGTGCATTTTTTACCATGGTAGAGAAATTTTATAATTCAGTTATAAAGTTGTTTCTTCCAAATCCAAGCAATAATTATAAATTTAATTTGGCATTAAAAGCCCAGTTACACTTTATTGAGAAAGATGAACTTCGTATAAGTTATTTCTGCGGTGAAATTAACAGTATAAAATATGGAATTTTGCCACACATTAATTGATTTCTAAAAATCCATTCATGAGAACCTAAACATGGAAAAACAGGGAAATTACTGACAATAGCTTCTGGATTTCCACATTTTACAGCATGTGCAGACACCAGAGATCTCTGTCAGTTTTACATTTGTAATAACAGTAAACTTAGAGAGTTATGGCATTATTATAATTAGAAACACTGGGCTAGTAGCAACATAATATTGCTTAGATCCAGGCTAGATGCACCACAAAACCAGTAGCTTCGATGAATTGTGATAGACACAATCTTGGTTAATTTCTAGTTTTCCCTAGAGTTTTTTTTAAGTTAAGGGATTTCTTTTCTCCTGACATGCATGGTGTTGCAGTGTCATTATATCTATTAGCAGGATGCCAGTGGTTTTGTAGTATTGGATGCAAAAGTTAAACAGTGAAAGCACAGGCAGCTTAAACTAAGCCTAGCCTCAGGAAGGAGCATGCAGCCAGTTAAGAGAAAGAGAGTATTGCTAGTAGCTCCCAGATCAGCAATGTTGGAGTTGTTTGTATCTATAGTATAAATCTTCTGAAAGATATTGGGGCCATAAAGTGTTTCATTACTGAGACATTTCAAACCTAGAAACTACAGCTCAAAAGGCCAACTGGCCAACTCCTGCTTCTATTTTATATATTGTCGTAAGTGTATTAATCAATGCAACTAACATCAATGGGGCAGGGGTATAGGCACAGATGTAAATGTTCACTTGATTCATTCCTAAACTGAAGGACTTACCTGGCCAGGAGTCAAACTCCGGCCTCTTTAGAAATGTGGGGTTGTCTTCCATCAGTGTCCTTCATCATAACACAAGCCATACCCCTTTTTTTACAATACAAACTGCCATGTTCCGGTATGTCTTCATTCATGGACACAGTGAAAATGATTTGGTGTACCCAGATGTTGGTGGGAATCTAGAATTCACTACCTGGGAGGATACTTGAGATGGGAAACCTTACAAACTTTAAATAAATATTAGGAGAACACTTTCAAGGCTAAGTAACAGTCAAATGCTGAAATATGGGTCTCGTGTAGATTTAGGGCAGTTTAATCAGTGCAAACTTGATGGGCCGAGGGGTCTCTTTATCATATGATTCTATGAGTGTGAGTTAGATCAGTGGGAAGGGGTTGGGGGTCGGGTTGGGGGTGTTGCTGTTAGGGTGGCAAGTTGAGTAGGGTACCAGCTGAGTGGGTTTGCAGGAGGCCAGGTGGTGAGACTACATCAGGGAGATGTGGGGACTGAGCTGTTGGAGCCTTGGGATGAGAGCTTAGAAAGTCAGAGTTGATCAGAAGGTCAAAAGGCAGTTGGAAAGTTCGGGGAGTCAGATGATCAGGGCTGGAGTGTCAAAGGGAATCAGAGGAGACAGGAAGGTTGAGGTAGTCGGAGTGCCATGAAGTGTCAAGGAAGTCCAAGGAGGAGTTTGGGACTTGGGGTGGGCAGAGCTCAATAGGAGCAGGGGTGCATGGATGATATTGGTTATATGGTTACACAGGAGATTTGTCTTAAGATTTCTGGGTCATTGCACAAGACAGTTGGTCTGATCTCAAAACTCCAAGTCGAGCTCCAAGCCAGAGATATTTGCATAGGGTTTCCAGTGAGTGAGGAACCTCACTGGGAACTCCATGATAGACTGGTGAGGATAATATAGAGCAAGTTGATTCACCATTGGCAGCAAGCAAGCCCAGTTGGGAGATATGTTCTTCAAGACTTGGCCAGTTTGGTCACGAATGGTTCTATGGAGCTACTCTTTATGATGGACATTGACGTTCCAAGACAAAGTATATTTTGGTCCTTTGCCACCCTCAGGACTACTTCTAATGTCAGTAGGTGAAAATCAAAGAGTCTCATTTAATCTGAACAATACTATTTTATCCCTACTCTTATCCATTCAGTTTTAATGTGTCCTAATCTTTGTTGCAGGTCTAGCCCTGTCTATGCTTTCTTATACCACTTCAGAAAATTTTAACGGGTTAGTTAAATGTGATTCAGCTTTTCAGAATCCACGCTGACATTTTTAAAATTATATTTTCCATCATTAATGTGTCACTTGTTCCTTCATCACATTAGTTGTCTGACTTGCAGTACTGCATGAACAAAAAATTTCCATTCCAAAATATAACAATTGTCTTCAATTTCCACCACAAACTCTGATACCTAGCCATTGCTTCCATTACTCTGCCTGGTAGCTCCCTGAGGGTGAAGTATACCATTCCTAATCTTGGTGTCATAATTGACATTGAGCTACACTTTCAACCCCTCATATCCATTTCATTACCAAGAACATCTCCTTTCACCTCCATAAAATTGTTTGAGCCATCCCTATTTGAGTTCATCTGCCACTGATACCTTTATTTCAGCCTTTGTTATTTCCAGACTTGACTATTTCAACTCTCTTCTATTGGTCTCCCAACTGCAGCCTACATAAAATTGTGCTCACCTAAAATTATAGTTCTTTTCACCATCACCCCCTGCTCACTGGTTTTAAACAGATCCCAGTCTGATGAAGTCACAGTATTCAAATTCTCATCTCTGTTTCAAATTCCTGCAGGAACACACCTCTTTAACCTCCTCCAGCTCCTAATCTTTGTGCTCCTCTAATTCAGGTCACTTATGAACTTCAATGTCTTTACTCATTTTGTCATTGGTCACCTTGCCTTCAGCTGCATAGATCTGCTCATCAGATCTGAAATTTCTTCCCTAAATCTTTGCCTCTCCACTTCGCTTCTCTTATAAAATGATCCATGATACCTACCTCTTTGACTAAACCTTAGGTCATTTGTCCTAATATCCTCTTGGATGGCTTGGAATCAAATTTTGTTTGTCAATGTATCTGTGAGTGCCATAATACACAAAAGGTGCTATAAGAATGCTGTCTTTGTTATAGGTGTTATTCTATCTGTCCTCTCAGTATAGATTCCAAAATCTGTCTGGTTAGTGATGTTGATTAATCTTAGTTTCACGTTGTTAGTCTATCTCAAATTTTGTGTACAGAAACAATATTAGTGATCTGCGAATCTTCTCTGGAAGAATGTGTTTTGCGTATACATGCACTGTTACCCTTCAATCTGGTGTTTTATTTAAATTTTGTTAGTTTGTTATTTATTTGTTCCCTTTCTATCTCAACTGTATTAACATCTTTTTAAGGTCATTCTTTAATGAAGTGTCTATTTTGTTCTTTCCTTTAAAGAAAACAAAGAAGGAATTCAACCCCCGCCCCTTCCTTTCTTTGTCATTAGCTGTGAGTTTACTATCATCACTCATCTTTTTAGTAATCCTGCTTTTCAGTTTATTACTTAGCCCTTACAGGACCTGTTCCCTAACATCTCCAATATAATCATCTCATGAAGCAGAACAATTACACCTTCTATAACCACAGCTGTTTTATTCTGTAGCTGGACAGACTCTTGTTCCATACTATCTGGGTTGATATTTTGGATTTCCTTCTCCTTCTCTTTATAATTTTGTAACTAACAGTCAGTTTCTGCTGGAAATCTGCCATTCATTGAAGCTGCATCAACCTCCATGAACTGTCGATGAATTGAAAGTTCTGTGGGGGTGGGGGCAGTACATACATGGTCTTGTAGCCATTAGTCTACAGACATTAATGCAATATATCATTCAGCAAATTTATATGCATTACATTCAATGAGTGGTAGAAGATATTCTGGCCAACTTGATGGATACATTTGCTTTCGTGAATGATGTCAGTTAAGGGTTACACTATGTTCTTTCCTTCAATTAATTGTTAATTACCTATACATCATGGATGTCAATCAATGATTAATTTGTGAGGTTAATTTTCTTCTTTAGTTTTAGTGAAATCAATAACATTATTAAAAGGAAACCGGTTGATCAGGATCCATCCCTTAAAATGTTATTTTCTCATTTCTTAAGCGCATAGATGGGTAGACTCTCAGCAAATAGATGAAATCAAAATCAAGTTTGTTTGGAATTGGGCTTCTAAATTGTCCACTCCATGAACTAACTCTGGGTGCCAGTTCTCATCTAAATGCTCAGGAATTATCCAATTATTTGTATAAGTCAGAAAAATTACTGACCCTAATCCTGCTGACAGTTGGTGTCCAGGTATACCTCGGACCACACATCAGAAGTTCTGATGCATTGACTCTGCTGGAATTGCCTGCCAAATTTAGACCCCAATGGAACCTGATGAAGGGCTATTGCCTGAAATATTGATTTTCCTGCTTCTCAGATGCTGCCTGACCTGCTGTGCTTTTCCAGCACCACTCTAATCTTGACTCCCATGCCCCCCAACAACCCACCCTCCCGTCCGGGCACCTTCCCCTGCCACCATAGGAATTGCAAAACCTGTGCTCACACCTCATCCCTCACCTCCATCCAAGGCTCTAAAGGAGCCTTCCACATCCATCAAAGTTTTACCTGCACATCCACCGATATCATTTATTGTATCCGTTGCTCCCGATGCGGTCTTCTCTACATTGGGGAGACTGGACGCCTCCTACCAGAGCGCTTTAGGGAACATCTCTGGGACACCTGCACCAATCAACCACACTGCCCTGTGGCCCAACATTCCTCCTCCCACTCTGCTGAGGATGTGGAGGTCCTGGGCCTCCTTCACTGCCGCTCCCTCAACACCCGATGCCTGGAGGAAGAACGCCCCATCTTCCGCCTCGGAACCCTTCAACCCCGCGGTATCAATGAGGACTTCATATTTCCTCATTTCCCTTCCCCCCACCTCACCACAGCTCCAAACTTGCAGCTCAGCACTGTCCCCATGACTTGTCCTACCTGCCTATCTTCCTATCCACGTATCCACTTCACCCTCCGCTCTGACCTATCACCTTCATCCCCACCCCCATTCACCTATTGTACTCCATGCTATTTACTCCCCACCCCCACCCTCCTCTCATTTATCTCCCCACCCTGCAGGCACTCTGCCTGTATTCCTGATGAAGGGCTTTTGCCCGAAATGTCGATTTTTCTGCTCCTTGGATGCTGTCTGAACTGGTGCTTTTCCAGCATCACTCTAATCCAGACTCTGGTTTCCAGCATCTGCAGTCATTGTTTTTACCCTGTAAGGAAGTGACAAGAAAAATCATATGGTAGTGCAGTTGATGTTGTCTATGTGGATTTAGTAAGGAATTTTACAAGGTCTCACATGGCAAACAGATAAAAAAAAAGCACATGGGATACAGGATAAAGTGTTAAATTGGATTCAAGTTTGGCTTAGTAACAGGAAACAAAGATAATGGTCGATGGCTGTACTTGCAAATGGAAAGCTATTTCTAGTGATCTTCCATAGTGCTCTGAGCTAGGACCCTGCAGTTTGTTTTATACAACAATGATTTAGATTTGAATATGGTGGTGTTCAATTGGGAAATTTGTCGATGACACAAAAATTGGTCATGTAGTAGATAGTGTAGAGCATAGCTGTAAGCTTCAAAATGATATAGATGGTTTGGTGGAGTGGGAGGGAAAATGGCAGATGCAATTCAATTCTGGTAAGTGTCAGGTAATTACATTTAGGTAGGTCAAACAGTAAAAGGGAATACACAATAATGATAATATACTGAGAGGGGTAGATGAAGTGAGAGATATTGGCTTGCAAGTGCACAGGTCCCTAAAGTTACCAGTGCAGGTAGATAAAATTGTAGCAGAGCCATAGGGAATTCTTTCCTTCATTGATAGGAGTATAGAATACAAAAGTAGAGGTTTAATGTTGAAACTGTATATGACACTGATGAGGCGACAACTGGAATATTATGTGCAGCTGTGCTCACCACATTACAGGAAGGATGTAACTGTTCTGGAGAGTGTGCAGAGAAGATTAACTGAAGTGATGCCAGGGCTGGAGAGTTGTAACCATGAGGAAAGATTTGAAAAGTTGGGGTTGTTTTCCTTGGAACTGAGAAGGCTGAGGGGCAACAAGGGGCAAAATTGTAAGGGATAGAGGTAGGGTAGACAGGAGAAAACTGCAAGGTTATGGGCTATGTACAGGAAAATGGAATTAGAAAGGACATTTGGCTGTCTTTGGGGCTGCATGCACAAAAAGAACCAAATGGCCCCCTTCTGTACTGTATTTTTTCTATGGTTCTCTGGTTTCAATAGAGCCAAGGAACCCAGGCCACAAGCAGTACTAGGGCCCATGATTTCTGTCCCTGCTCCTGGCCTCTAGCCAAACTGATCCAGTACAGCTATAAAATTACCATCTATCTAATAATGTGAAAAATTGCTAAGAAATGTCCTGTCCCACAAAAATCAGGATGCATCTAACTTAAAAATGATGCCCTACAATTAACAATTAAATGAATGAACATTAAATTTGTTTTTGGCAATACTAGATGAAAATTAAACATTGGCAACGATATGAGAATAGCTGTTTTTAGATTAGATTAGATTACTTACAATGTGGAAACAGGCCCTTCGGCCCAACAAGTCCACACCGACCCGCCGAAGCGTACCCACCCAGACCCATTCCCCTACATTTACCCCTTCATCTAACACTACGGGCAATTTAGCATGGCCAATTCACCTAACCTGCACATTTTTGGATTGTGGGAGGAAACCGGAGCACCCGGAGGAAACCCATGCAGACACGGGGAGAATGTGCAACCTCCACACAGAGAGTCGCCTGAGACGAGAATTGAACCTGGGTCTCTGGCGCTGTGAGGCAGCAGTGCTAACCACTGTGCAACCGTGCCGCCCATGAATTCTTCAAATATTTTTGTAATATTTTATGATCTCCTGAGCAGACAGATGGGAGACTAATTTGGAACTTTGCAGGTCTTTATAGTGAGGGACATATTCAGTTTTCTACTAAAATATCCTACTGAGATTTGAAATCATAATCTTTTGAGGAACTGTGATGAACTAATGCCAAACTGGCACTACTTGCAGTTACTGCATGAAGAAATTGAATACAACCTTGAACAACATTCTGCAAAAGTGATGAAAACTTGCATCAAACCAGCAATTTCCACCTACTTATCAATTGGGCAATAATTGTGCATGTTATTTTCAATTAAATTACTCTCCTTGGGAGACTGATTTCTACATATGCAAACATCAGGTAAGATCTTTTGCTTAAATCAATTCAATGTGAAAGCTAAAAGCACTTAACTTGAATGTTCTCTTCCCTCAATAATGCAGGAAGCAAGGCATGCAATTAACACAGTAAATGTATCAGAATCTGGATGCCAATTCAAGACTATTGGCTATAGTTCAGGGAATGTTTCTACTGGGAGAGCTCTCTGATTTGACGATCAGAGTCTCAATGTTTGAAGAGTCCTAAAAACAGAAGTTCGTACAGTCAAGAGGTGCAGAAATTTTCTCCTGAAGAATAAAGATCTGGTCAAGCAATGCCTGGCTCTGTCGTTAGTGTTTGCAGGCTGGAAGCTAAATTAAATTCTTCTGTAACCAGGTATTTGAGGAGTTAGATGCAGACAACAGTTCCAGTTTTATAAAATGAAATACGTGCTCATTCTCACCTTGAGAATTGAGTAGTTAACCAATGAGCATGTTGGATCAGACATTTAAAGATCTTAGCTAATTCAGATTGAAATGCTACATGGAGATCAACTGATGTATAACAAACTTATAAAAATTATCAGTCTCTCAAAGCTGAAGTGAGGTGAAGAGGAGACTTTCTGGTTCCAATAAATATTATCCTTCTTCTTTGATTCTTGACTCAGAAGTTGTAGAAGAATACAACCTACATTTACAGTTGTTTCTGAGTCACAAAGCAGAGACAAAGAAAAACTCATTTGCAAGCAAGAAATGGAAAAAAAACTCTCTCCAGCTCTTTATCTCGTAACTTCAAAAACCAGTGCCCACTGAAATTATAAGTGGAATACTGTTCACTGACAACTCAACAGCTACAAACTTCACAACTGAAGAATAAAGCTAGCTGAGGTTTAGATTTAAAATCTAACACATTTAGACTTTAAAACCATGAAACAAGCAATTGCCTTTACCTTATTATTGGTGCAGGTACCACCCCACCCCCATCTTATTTTTAAGTTCATGAACTCTCATTGTGTGTATTTAATGTCGCATTTTTATTATTTTCTGCCGGTCATAAGTAATATAATTTCTCTTTCTTTCACTCAAGTAAACCAATAAATTGGCTCCTTCATTTTATCTAGTTAATTATGTTTCAATGTGAAATGTGAAAGCTGCACATTAAAAAGAAGTAAAAATATTTGTTGTGAATGATCAAGAGAAGATGAAGGAAGAGATTTTGCCTCTTCATCTAGTCATGACAATAAATGTAACACTTGCAATGATTATTCCAAAACTGGATTATAGGAATGTGAATCAAAGCTGTAGTAACCTTGGAGGGAAATTAGTCTTTTACTGAGCAAAACATTTCCCATTCAACGCAAAATGATTTATTTGTATTTTTATTCAAGGTAAAGGAAGTAACGCATTGTCACATAGTACTCTCTCAACTGGAGACACTGCTGAACATGACTGCAAATGCGTAGTCCATCCACAAAACAAAAAAACAAAGGCCAAAAGTAGTGGTAACCTAAACAGCTCAGTACGAAAATAGGGCAAATGATGAGGATCGGTACAATGGAGATTGAAGGCAGACCAGATTCTGAGTACATAAATTCTTCTGAAAATTACTTCCAGCCAGGAGGAAGTGGCAAGAACTGTGACCATTTCAACCTTGGGACCCTTGCAGCAGCCCATTGCTGGGGGCAACACTAAGAGGACAGAGAATACCTCAGCCAAACTGAGAGGAGGCAAGTGGCCATAGGTCTATGGCTGAAACTGTGGCCTCATCCAGCCCACGTGAAATGATTCTGGGATAAACAGCATCTGAAGGTCCACTGACTTGCCTTTGATATGCTTATTCAAGGATGAACTGTGAGTTAACCAAATGATCATGTTATTTTTTAGCGTTGAGGAGACTGCACCCCAACAAAGATGGAGGTACATGTAATGACTGAGCCAAAGCTCAATCCGACCATCAAAGCTGTTACACAAACACAAGACGGCCAGGCAACAAGACTTTGGGTATGTAATTGGAGGCTATTTAACAATTGATGGGGATCTGGCTATTTTATATGGTTCCCATTGCTTTTATAATTTATTGTTCTTGATGTTACCATTTTTATTGTTTCATAAGTTTATAGATTAAATTGTTTTTTTATCAACAATGGCCTCAGAGTGAAGGAATGACCTTTAGAACTGAGATGAAAAGGAATTTCTTCAGCCAGAGGGTGGTTAATCTGTGGAACTCATTGCCACAGAAGGCAATGGAGGCCAAGTCACTGACTATATTTAAGACAGAAAGATTCTTGATCAGTAAGGGAATCAAGGTTTACAGAAAGAAGACAGGAGAATGGGGCTATGAAACATATCAGCCATGATCGAGTGGTGGAACAGACCCGATGGGCCAAATGGTCTAATTCTATTCCTATATCTTATGGTCTACATTTGATCCAACAGGGTTTGTTGTTTTCTGAGAACTGAACACCAGTTAAGACCAGGAGCTGATCCCCATGTGTGATGTCTTAGCACAACCCAGCAATTTAAATGTGGTTAGTGAAAAGGGAATTTCCACAGCATTTTATACAGTCAGCTCAATTCCATGATACATTCCTCTTTGGAATGACCACTTGCCATTCCGCCAGAGTTTAACCATGCCACACATGCATCTAAAAGATGAACGTCCTTGTAAATTTCATCCATGAAGCTCAGTTGTAGATCCTAACATTCATCAGAGGCCAGCTGACAGGGCCCAGCTCCTCCGGGTGCTCCGGTTTCCTCCCAACAGTCCAAAGATGTGCAGGTTAGGGGAATTGGCCATGCTAAATTGCCCATAGTATTCGGGGATGTGTGGGTTGGGTACATTAGTCAGAGGTAAATATCGGATAATAGGGTAGGGAAATGGATCTAGGTGTGTTACTTGCCAGAGGGTTAGTGTGGACTCGTTGAACCGAAGGGCTTGTTTCCACACTGTAGGGATTCTATGATTTCGAATCTAGAACACAAACCAGTTGGGGTTTAAGCTGAAGATGAATGGACTGTAACATAATTGTGATCCTGCCTTTCACACGGATTTACTATTTCACCTTACCTGGATGAGGCACTTGTTCACAGCACTTGCACACAAAGCCTTATTACACGCACTGACACTAATGACCCAACAAGAAAAGAAAACTGTAGCAATGGTGGGTGCTACAGTGTATCTGGATTTCATCTTTCTCAGGTGAGGCTCTTGTTGCCTAGGACTGCCAAGCTGCACCCGCGCTGTATCCTCAGGTCCTAGTCTCTACTACCAGTGAAAGCATCTTCTCTGTGTCCATAATGTCAAGGTCTCTCAGTATCCTATAAGTATCAGTGAGTTTCACCCGCCCTTAGTCCTTCTAAACTCCATCGAGTACAGACGCAGAGTCCTCGTCTGCTCATTTTATAACAAGCTCTTCATTCCCAGGATCATTCTCCCAGGCCAGTACATCCTTCCTTAGATACAGGGCTCAAAACTGCTCACAATATTCCAAGTATAACAGAGCCTTACACAGCCTCAGCAGTATATCTTTGCATTTGCATTCTTGCCCTCTCAAAATAAATGCTAACATTGCATTTGTGTGTCTAACTGCCAACAGAACCTGTACATTAATCTTAAAGAGTATCCTGAACTAGGACTCCCAAATCCCTTTGTGCTTCAGATTTCCAAAGCCTTTCCCCATTTAGAAAATAGCCTCTATTCTTCCTACCAAAGTGTGTAACCCTCACACTTTCCCAAATTGTATTAAGATAATCAGAGGGTTAGATAGGGTGGACAGTGAGAGTTTTTTCCTTGGATTGTGAAGGCTAACACAAGGGGACATAGCTTTAAATTGAGGGGTGAGCGATTTAGGACAAATATCAAGGATAATTTCTTTACTCACAGAGTAGTAGGGGTGTGGAACAGCCTGCCTAAAACAGTAGTAGACTCGCCAACATTAAGGGCATTTAAATAGACATTGAACATACAAATGGATAAATATGGAATGGTGTAGATTAGTTGCGCATCAGATTAATTTCACAGGTCGGTGCAAGATCAAGGGTCGAAGGGCCTGTACTGTGCTGCAATGTTTTATGTTCTATGTGGGTTGCTAATGCTTTTGCTGTCAATTGATGTCTTTGAGAGTTTCCTTCGGATGCTTCCCTTTAAAGCCTTAGAGAGATTTCTTGAGGCGTTCGAGAGCTTCATTTTGATGCCTTTGAGAACTTCAAATCGATGTTGATGTTTTGATGCCAGTTGGAGAGCTTATTCAATGCCTAAAATGCCTTAGTCACACTTTGCTATCTTTTGAGTTCTTCATTCATTCCCAGAGGATTTGATAACTGTATGATCCTTAGAAGCATTACAAGCAAAACCAATGTCAAAATGTTGACGAGCAGAAGGTCAATGTAATAGATGCATTTAATTCTAAAACATTACCATTATGATTATTCTACTTATTTATAATAGGCCTAAGCTAATTTTTATGTGATTTGTTGTGTTTTTAGCTCCTCTTCTTATCCATCAGCTTTTATCATTTATCTATGTCCCAGTGTTTACACTTCTAAATGTAACCAATTGTAAAGCGTTTAACACATCCTGACAGGTGCTATATAAATTCAAATGCTTTCCAGCTGCTTTTATCATTTGTCTATGTCCCAGTGTTTACACTTCTAAATGTAACCAATTGTAAAGCGTTTAACACATCCTGACAGGTGCTATATAAATTCAAATGCTTTCCAGCTCTTGTTCCCTTCCTTTAATAATTCAGAAGTAATAATATATTCATGTATTGCAATGACCTTGTGTTCTAATTATCACTAGTTTCAACTATACTAACTATATAGGTTTCCTGCCTGGTCCAGCAAGGACAAATCATTCTGAATTTCTTGATTTAGAAATAAAATTATTTGCGTTTGATATTGGAACGTGGACCACAATTAATGCTCATCACTTGATAGCCTGAGAATCTTGGGCTGCATATTTGACTAGAACTTCTCCAGACCTGTGGTGCTCCCTTATAGTAGTAGATAGATAATATTTAACATGTGGTCATACAGGCACAACAATGTATGTCCACACTGCATCTACTGTGTGCTTTTGGTGAATGAGGTGTATGTTGAGTACAGTGATTGGGGCACTGATCTATCAAATGGTACTATCAAGGTTCACAGGATGAAGCTTGAATTGTGGAGGAGGGAATGGGCAGGCACAGAGCAATAGGTGCCATTTGCTCATTTTCCAATAAGAAAGGAGAGAGGGTTAGCATTTGGACCATTTAAATACAGTTCCTTTTCTCATCTCTATGGCCAAAGTGTCAGTGTCTCACCTTGGCTGGGGAATGAGGCTGGGGAATACATCTTAATTATCTTTTCTTGAAAGGATGCTGCTATACCATATGTTCAATCTCTTTGTTCATTAACTGAGACAAAGAGTACAGTTACAAATTTTAAACATTTTAGAATCTATTCTAACCAATCTAGCAAAGATTGTACAGCAGGGAGATAAGTTGGTTAGAGAGAGATGCTGCACTCTTCAGGCATTTTCATGTTATACAAAGGTGTGGTTCTGAAAGGATTAATGTTGGAGACTGCATTAAGCCCTACCCAATCTGATGATGTCATACAAAATTGCATTAGAAAAGACAGAACATCTTAGGGTCTTGTACAGTGAAGACTTATAACCACAGGTCTACCATTAGTATTAATGGTACCTAAATTGTTAATGTAAGTTGTACCTGATTGCTATCATGCAAGAAATGACAGCTTGTGTAAGATGAGAGCTTCTCCTTGTTAAGACTCACTAATAGTTTTCCTCTATCACAGTAAACCAAGTAGACTCTTAGACCCAGTCAAGGGAACCCACTCTCCCCTTCTCACCACTCCTCTCCCCACCTTCCACCTTGCACCATCTTAACTGATCTTAGTTCAGGCATGGAAGGGTTTGCTTACTTCACATGGAAAGATTGCAGTTCAATGATAGAATTAATCCCACAATTCTATTCTAGCTGGAAAAAAACAGGAGGCCAACAAAGCCCAAATTCCAGCATCATGGTCTGGTGTGATATAGCACAGAGGCCAAAACATTCAAGCTTAGTTTCTAAATTTTACCTTTTTGTGAAATCCTTGTGAGTCTAGGGTTGCTAATGCATGCCTTGCGACGACTCTTTGCACTTCCACAACCCTATGTACTTCTCTCCCATCCATCCCTAACCTCCTTCACCGGGACCTGTCCCTTTGATTCCTGCTGTCCACAAGCTTGATACACAGTGCTGTGAAATTTGAATGAGGCCAGGGAATGAAGATGGTTCATGCCCCTATGGATTGAGGGGGAGAGCAAGGTGTCCCTCTCACCCTAGTCCACCAAAATTAACCCCATCACTTCCAATTATCACTATTTCACTATTCATTAATCTATTCTGCAGGGTCAGTGAATCACTTATATTTAAAAGTTGGACTTGTGTTTTCCCAAAAGTAACAGTTAATTAATTTTATAGTGTGTTAAAGCAACGATGTAATCAGTAGTGAATATGGAATTCTCCATGGTACACAATATACGTATCCTGCAGAATATTCCATCAATCTTTGATATGAGGAATATTTCGAGGCAAAGTGGTAAGGCTAGAGAAAGTTGCCTTGTTACAGACTTTTCCATTGTCTTCTCTGGTAGGCAAAGTACTGATATGAGGCCATTGCATGAGGATTATCCATAGAAACCTATGAAGAAAGGTTGGTACATCCCTCACATACATGGTTATTTGTACATATAGAGAAGACATTGGGCTCTGCATCATCCATTTTTTTGAAGTACTGTTGGGTCTTTTAGCATTCAAACAATCATTCTAAAGTTTGCATGCATAATTTCAAAGGGAAATGCACTGGATGCAATTTGAACAAAGAGGATTTATTAATGGCAATGCTAGAGTCAAGCCAGCATTGCAGACTGATTGCCATCATAATCAGCCATCTCTCTTCCCTGTGAGTGATTATTAAAGAGTATTAACAAATTAACTAATTAATAGATTAATCAAACCTCTTTTGATTTGAGTCACCTATCGTCGCAAAACATGACTCGTGATTCCAGTCCAGAATTCATTCATGTCTGTTAGTCGACATTGAGGCTTAGAGCAAGAGCAATGCTGCCACAAGGAACAATAAAGACTACCATTGCAGTCCTCAAATAAAACCTCTGCTGTCTGGGCTGCTCTGGGGGAACTCTTGTGATATTCAGCTGAGCACCAAATTTGTGGTAGCATATATGCTACCAGTTTAAATTAATTCAGCAGGGAGATGGGAACCAGAACTGTAGATTGAGTGGTTGAGAGTAGGAGGTCATAATAAGGTTTCAAGGTTGCAAGAATGTGCCAGCAGGCAGGAAGATGGTTGGGAGTGCATTGGCTTAAATGCCAGGAGCATCTGAAATAAGGTGGGTGAACTTGCAACATGGGTTGGTACCTTGGACTTCAATGTTGTGGCCATTTCAGAAACCTAGATAGAGCAGGGACAGGAATGGTTGTTGCAGTTTCCGGGGTTTAGATGTTTCAGTAAGAACATGGAAGGTGGTAAAAGAGGGGAGGTGTGGCACTGTTAGTCAAGGACAATATTACGATGGCAGGAAGGACGTTTGATGAGGACTTGTCTAGTGAGGTAGTACGGGCTGAGGTTAGAAACAAGAAAGGAGAGGTCACCCTGTTGGAAGTTTTCGATACACCTCCGAAAAGTTCCAGAGATGTAGAGGAAAGGATTGCAAAGATGATTCTGGATAGGAGCGAGAGTAACAGGATAGTTGTTATGGGGGACTTTAACTTTGCAAATATTTACTGGCAATGCTATAGTTCGAGTACTTTAGATAGGTCAGTTTTTGACCAATGTGTGTAGGAGTGTTTCCTGACACAGGGTGTAGGTAGGCCAACAAGAGGTGAGACCACATTGGATTTGGTACTGGGTAATGAACCAGGCCAGATGTTAGATTTGGAGATAGGTGAGCACTTTGGTGATAGTGACTGCAATATGGTTAATTTACTTTAGCAATGGAAAGGGATAGGTATGTACCGCAGGGCAAAAGTTATAGCAGAGTAAAGGCAATTATTATGCGATTAGGCAAGATTTAGGATGCATAGGATGGGGTAAGAAACTGTTGGGAATGGGCGCAATTGAAATGTAGAGCTTGTTCAAGGAACAGCTACTGAGTGTCCTTGATAAGTATGTACCTGTCAGGCAGAGACGAAGTGGTCAAGTGAGGGAGCTGTGGTTTATTGAAGAAGTTGAGTCTCTTGTCAAGAGGAAAAAGGAAGCTTATGTATAGATGAGATGTGAAGGCTCAGTTAAGGCACTTGAGAGTTACAAGTTAACCAGGAAGGGACTAATGAGAGAGCTAAAAAGAGCCAGGAGGAGATATGAGAAGTTATTGGCAAGTAGGATCAAGGAAAACCCTAAAGCTTTCTATTAGTATATCAGGAATGAAAGAATGACTAGAGTAACATTAGGGTCAGCCAAGGACAGTAGTGGGAAGTTGTGCATGGATTCCAAGGAGTGGGAGAGGCGCTAAATGAACATTTTTTGTCAGTACTCTCACCGGAAAAAGACAATGTTGTCGAGGAGAATACTGAGATACAGGCTATTAGACTAGACAGGACTGAGATTTATAAGGAAGAGGTGTTAGCAATTCTGGAAAGTGTAAAAATAGATAAGTCCACTGGTTCAAATGGGATTTATTCTAGGATTCTCTGGGAAGCTAGGCAGGAGGTTGCTGAACCTGTAGCTTTGATCTTTATGCTGTCATTGTCTACAGGAATAGTGCCAGAAGACCGGAGAATAGCAAATGTTGTCACCTTGCTCAAGAAGGGGAGTTGAGACAACCCTAACAATTATAGACTAGTGAGCCTTACTTCAGCTGTGGGCAAAATGTTGAAAAGGATTATAAGAGATAGGATTTATAATCAGCTAGAAAGGAATGATTTGATTAGGGATAATCAACACGGTTTTGTGAAAGGTAAGTTGTGCCTCACAACCTTATTGAGTTGTTTCAGAAGGTGACCAAACAGGTGGATGAGGGTAAAGTGGTTGATGTGGTGTATATGGATTTGAGTAAAGCATTTGATAAGGTTCCCCAAGGTAGGCTACTGCAGAAAATATGGAGGCATGGGATTGAGGGTGATTTAACGGTTTGGATCAGAAATTGACTAGCTCAAAGAAGACAGAGGATGGTGGTAGATGGAAAATGTTCATCCTGGAGTTCAGTTACTAATAGTGTACCACAAGGATCTGTTTTGGGGCCAGTGCTGTTTGTCATTTATATAAATAACCCAGATGAGGGTATAGAAGGATGGGTTAGTAAATTTGCAGATGACACTATGGTCGGCGGAGTTGTGAACAGTGTGGAAGGATGTTACAGGTTACAGAGGGACATAGATAAGTTGCAGAGCTGGGCTGACAGATGGCAAATGGAGTTTAATGCAGAAAAGTGTGAGGTGATTCACTTTGGAAGGAATACAGAGTACTGGGCTAATGGTAAGATTCTTGGTAGTGTAGATGAACAGAGATATCTTGGTGTCCATTTATGTAGATCCATTAAAGTTGCCACCCAGGTTGATAGGGTTGTTAAGAAGGTGTACGGTGTGTTAGCTTTTATTGGTAGAGGGATTGAGTTTCGGAGCCATGAGGTCATGTTGCAGCTGTATAAAATTCAGGTGTGGCCACTTGGAGCATTGCGTACAGTTCTGGTCACCACATTATAGGAAGGATGAGGAAGCTTTGGAAAGGGTTCAGAGGAGATTTGCTAGGATGTTGCCTGAGGGTATGAAGGGAAGGTCTTATGAGGAAAGGCTGAGGGATTTAAGGCTGTTTCCTTTCGAGAGAAGAAGGTTGAGAGGTGACTTAATAGAAATGTACAGGATAATCAGAGGATTAGATAGGGTGGACAGTGAATACCTTTTTCCTCGGACGATGATGGCTAGCACCAGGGGACATAGATTTAAATTGAGGGGTAATAGATACAAGACATATGTCAGAGGTAGGTTCTTTACTCAGAGAGTAGTAAGGGTGTGGAACATTCTGCCTGTAACATAGTAGACTCGCCAACATTAAGGGTATTTAAATGGTCATTGGATAAACATATGGATGATAATGGAATTGTGTAGGTTAGATGGGCTTCAGATTGGTTTTACAGGTCAGTGCAACATTGAGGGCCGAAGGGCCTGCATTGCACTGTAATGTTCTATGTTCTATGCTATGCAAGCTCACCATTAAGAAGGAATAGATGCTGTCTGTACTAATCAAGTGAATAGCTAAGGAGCAGGCACATGAGGAAGTGAAGGATGAGGAGAAGGTCATGAAGAAGGAAGTGCAGCAAGAACTGCAGAAACAGAATAGGAACAAAAGGTTGCAAGAGATAGAAAGTCTCTTTATACTCATCTGAAATATTTAATGAGTGATACTAATAACCTCAATCACAATTTCCCATTCACCAAACTCTCTCATTCCTCACCGTTCCTCAACCACTGACAATTTTTGTACTCTTATACATAACAATAAAATAAAAGCTACTATACAGTGGTTAGCACTGCTGCCTCACAGCGCCAGAGACCCGGGTTCAATTCCCGCCTCAGGCGACTGACTGTGTGGAGTTTGTACATTCTCCCCGTGTCTGCATCGGTTTCCTCCGGGTGCTCCGGTTTCCTCCCAAAGTCCATAAATGTGCAGGTTAGGTGAATTGGCCATGCTAAATTGCCCATAGTTTTAGATGTAGGGGAATGGGTCTGGGTGGGTTGCGCTTCGGCGGGTTGGTGTGGACTTGTTGGGCTGAAGGGCCTATTTCCACACTGTAAGTAATCTAAAAAAAAATGTGCTTTTCAAAAGCTTTGATAAACTCAATCTTGACATAATACACATAGTAATCACCCCTGGTAGGTTTCCTTTGTGATTCTTTTCTCTGCATTTCTGTGGTCAGGTACTGGACTTCATGTATGACTGTGAAAGACTGTTGGCCTCCAATTGAGCAACTGGTCCTTGGTAGTGATCTCAAACAACTCAAAGCCTAAAATGTTTTATATCTCACCATTTAATCCTGGGGTACAGCAATTAGGGCTGGCTGCCGAACAGGTAATAACAAGGGCACCACAGAATGGCAGGGTGGGCGCAGGAACGATGTCACTTTGACAAAGGAAGCCACTGTCCCTGTGCAGAATGGCTTCTCAGTCATCCCATTGATCTATTGGAAATCTGATTGATAAGGTTGATGAAATGGGATTGTGCCCTGGAACATCCTTTAAAGACTGATGCCCAGAACCATGGTGACCTCAGTCTGACCTTTCACTACAGCCCCTACACCTCTGAGAAAAACTGTTTATGCTTCATACAGAGCCTCAACATTAGTCATCAGACACAACATCATGATAGGTTCCATGGGTGCGCTAGTGGAGATGGACACCTGTTCTATATTGGTAAGGACTGGTTCCAAGATCCTTGCAAAGCTGTGCATCCATGAAGTCCTGGATTCTTATGTGCTCATTAATATTCAGCACAAATGGTTTACTGACCAGTTTTTCAGTGTACTGAGCACTTGGTTACATTCGCTGAACAGCTTTCTTCTTTATCCTGCTGCATCAAAGCCATTTCCTGATTTTCTGCAACAAAACTAATGTGTGCCTTTATCCTAAAGCACATTAATACCTTAGCTAACCTTTCCCTTTTCTTGGTTCAATCACTTGTGTCAAATGTCTCAGCTTGAGTGAGCCCACCCCTACTCTAGTCTATAAAATATGTGCAGTCTCAATATCTGAACTGTTGCCTGTGACTGTAAGATTAAGCAACATCAACATTGTCTTATTCTTCATTCACTGGCAGGGAAGGGTCTAGTTCTTTGGTGTCTCAAATGAAAAGGGGAGAAAGTAAGGCAAGTGGGCTTATACCAGTCAGCTTCTCAGTCAGAAGAGATTGAAATATAAGACTGAATTCTAGGTGAGACAGAATGGGTGCAGAAAGTGCAAACTCTTATCGTTTACAGCTTCAAATCTGTCATTGACCACAGTCCCATCGATCTCTATTGAAATGATGATAATATTGACTTCTTTATGGTTGCTAAAACATCCAGGTATCTTGTATGCCTCTGGTTCTTTCCTATTACTTGCTGTTATGTGCATTTCCTCTGCAACAAAGAAAGAAGTGCATCAGTGAGTATCCTACAGTCAGCAGTTTTTAGATTATGTGGCTGCCATCATTCACAGTATGTAGATATTGCTGGTTGGATCAGCATTTATTACTAATCCCTAATTTCCCTCAAGAAGGTGGTGGTGAGCTGATTCTTGAACCACTGCAATTAAAGAAGTTAGGGATACCAGGATTGTCATTAAAAAGAGAATTCCAGGATTTTGGTCCAGTGAAGGGATGATAATGTAATTCCAAGTCAGGATGATGAGCGGTTTGGAAGTGAAACTGCAGGTGGTAATATTCTCATGTATTTGCTCCCCTGGGCTTCCAGGTGGTAGAGGTCAGATGTTTTAAAGATGCTTATAAAGGAAAATTGGTGAGATGCTATAGCACATCTTGCAGATGGTACATACTGGTGTGTAACAGTGTGTAGAGAATGGATGTTGTGATTGGAACATAGAGTGACAATCAAGTACACTGTTGTGTCATGGTTTGATTTTTCTGGTTTGTTCAAGCTGCATTCCTGCAGGTGAGTGGACAGTATTCCATCACACTCATAGAATCCCAACAGTGCAATAAGAGACCATTCTGCCCATCAAGTCTGCACTAACCCTCTGTAGATCATCCCACCCAGACCTAACACCACCCCCCTCACAATCCTATCCCATCACCTCACATTTATCATGGCTCATCTACCCAGCCTAATCACCCCTGGACACAACAGGGCAATCAAGTGGCTAATATACTTGATCTACACATCTTTAAACTGTGGGAGCAAACCACAGAACAGACACAGGGAGAACATGCAAACTCCACACAGTCAACCAACCAAGGCTGGAATTGAACCTGGGTCCTCAGCACTGTGAGGCAGCAGTGAGTAACCACTGTACCACCATACCCTCACATGCACTTTGTAAATAGTTGGCAGGCTTAGGGGAGTCACGAAGTGAGTTACTGCAGGATCATGCCTGACCTCCTCATGTAGCCAGAGTATTTACATGGTTAGTTCAGTTTGGTCAATGATAACCTACACAGTGTTGACAGTGGGGATTTCAGGGATAGCAACACCCCTGAATGTCAAGGGGTGACTGTTAGATTCTCTTTTGTAGTGGATGATCATTTTTGGTACTTGTGTGGTGGGAATGTTACTTGCTACTTGGATATTGCTCAAGTTTTGCTACAATTGGACATAGAATGCTTCAATCTCTGAGGGATTGTACAATTAACACAGAGATGAGAAAGAATTTCTTGTCTCAGAGGGGAGTGAGTTGTGGAATCTTTTACCAAAGAGGCCTGTTGAGGCTGAGCCGGTAAGTATATTCAATGTTGAGGTTTTTAAGGAATCAAGGTTTATTAGGGAAAGGCTGTAAATAGAGTTATGATTTATCAGATCAGCTCTGACCTCACTGATTGGCAGAGTAAACTGGATGGGTTGAAAGTCCAACCTGCTTGTCCTCCTACATTGTATGGCCATGTGGTTTTTAAAAATACAAAATATAAAGATACGATTGAAAATTCTACTCACTCTCTCTAATCCTTCTATCATTTACTTTAAATCTATGCTTATTCTTGACTTCTCTGCTAAGGGAAATAGGTATTGTCTATCCAGCTCCCTAGGTCCCTAATAATTTTATACATAAGTATATAGTACAAACCTGTACCATCTATTGACACAGTGAGATCTATTATATGAACTTCATCTATTCCAAATACTATTTACACACGCAAGTTTCCATAACTTAAGCAAAAATGTCAACTCAAGACATGTTTACTACGCAGAAGAATCAACCTGTTCTATGTCTTTTGTGATCTGTTTATTTTCTCAGCAGAGTGCAGGATGGTCACGAACACGTTTGGGCTTTGTCCCAGCATTTTTCTCATGTTGAAGGCTAGACTACTCTTTCCATAAGTAGGTCGAATTTCTTATTGCTAGAAAGCTGTGTCTTATTATCTGCCAAATATGAATTAGCAAAGCTCACATCTAATAATTAATCCTAAATCATACAAAATTAATGAAAGACGCATGCGATACTCATCATGAGGTCGATTTTAACCTTGAACAATAGTGTAATGCGTTAGGAACTTGATCTTAAATCAATCTTAATTTCTGTTTCCGTTAACTGCATTCCCTTTTCCTGGTGTGATATCGGGCTAAAAATGCTTCAGTAACCATATCATTAATTGTGTTACTGCGACTAGTGTAATTTTAAAAGGATCCTACCTTCAGGTATCCTAAGTGACAGGCTGTTTCATGCAATAGGTCTCTTTTAACATAGAAGTTGGGTTTCTTGTGCTGTAAATGAAGCCCAATTGGCATTTATGGTAGAAATGGTTCGTGTATATGCAGTGTAGCTTTTGTCTAATTCCAAAAGTAAAGGGCAGGAAGATGACTGGAGGTAAACTTGAATTATTTTTGTGGTCCTTTTTGTTCTGAATAATTAGGAAGTGGATATAAATACTTGGCAGGATAGCATTTTTTATGAGGCCTGGGTGAGATGGCTTCAAATGGCTAGAAGACATTACTGACCAGCTGTTGAGTTAAAATAACAGTTGGCTCTTGATAGGATAATCAGAACAAACTTGCATGTGTAATAAAGAAACCAGTTCGAGACGATGTCCTTGCAACTTGCTCAGTAGAGGTGTATTTAATCAGAGATGTAGAGCTCACTTGGCTTCAGAATCACTAAGTGACCCATTTTTGTCAGCTTTTAAGCAATTACCCCGCCACCATTACATGAAAACAAGCTGAGAATGATAGCAAAGTGTGGAAAATGACTAATTCCCGCAGTTATGTTCACCTATTGTGTAATTGCCTAATAACTTTGCGACTTGCATGCTTATGTTTGTGCTTCCTTATGTCTTTGCTTGGTATATGCAACAGTGCATAAGAGAGTAATTAGAGCAAGTTACATTATAGTCAGAACGAGTGGTAGTTTTCTGCAAAATCCCCATAAGCATCCTCCAGGCAATCAATGTAAAAGTGGGGAGGCTGAGACCAACTGTCACAAGTTTCTCAGTCTAATGTGAAAAATCATTTCCTCAGCATGCACAGGCATGATTAGGTGCTAAAAGGAGAGCAGGCATGACCAGAACACTCTATGCAGTCATCTACTGTGGCCTTTTCGAAGACGAGTAACTGCTTCACAGTAAGTGATGACAGCTGGTGAATGACTTGATGGAACTGAACAGCCCTTTCCCATCATCCTAATGGATTATCATTAGCAGAACGAATTTCAGCAAAATGTCAGTGAACTTAAATTGTGCTCCTCTCTGTGAGAATCACAGCCTGTGCTCAACACAAGCATTACTTGTGTAATTTTCATGCTTAAAAAGCAATCTACGCCTACTCAGTCATTTCTACAGTTTATACCGAATTATACAGGGGTCAGTGTTAAACATTCCCAAGTTCCTCATCCTGTGGGGCAATGAAGCCAAGAGGGGTTAAATGGCAGGTTGAGAGTTCAGCCCCAACCCCAGCAGTCTTATTTGCCTGTTCTAGGGCACAGAAAATCAGCACAGCCCAGAGAAATGAGAATCTGAATTAAATGGCACAGTCACTACTCCATTATATGATTTTAATCATGGGTCTAACTGCAGTTCACACAGAGTATGGCTCTGCCAACAAAATCCATTGGTGGGAAAGATTCAAACAAGGGGCAGGCAGGAAAGTCTTTTTCTTTTGTAAAGTATCTTAAAGGTTGGTACCTTGCACCCTCAGATTTACCCCTTTCCTGATCCATGACCTGTTGAATCCCATATCCTTAATTAACCTTGCCACAAACTACTCCATTGGGTCCCCTGCCTGACCACAGCTCATCATTGCAACAAATTTGGCTCACCTCCACCAGTAATTGTGTCAATCCCACCAACTTTGGGTGAGCTTCATGCTCAATGTATGCAAGTCAAGCCTGGAGTTAAAAGACAGGTGAATAGAGTTAGACCACAGATCAGCCATGATTTAATTGAATGGCAGAAGAGGTTAGAGGACTGAGTGGCCTACTCCTGTTCCTGTGTTCCTATGTTGCTTATAGGTAAAGGACTACTCTAGTGACTAACACAGACAGAACTCCAGGAAACATGAGTTTGACTCACGTGAGCAATGTTTTCAATCACAGATTACTGTGTGATATTTAATTCTGTCACTGTAAGCCTGGGAGATCCTACCTTTGAATCTTCACCAGTTAGGTTTGGTGAGATCTGACTTATCTCTATCATCTGCTGCTCTGCAATTGTCAAATTGGAGATGACTGGAGCACCACCTCCAGATAAGTTCCACTCTCTCATGTTCTCGTAGAGACATAATGGCCGAGAAAGAGGCCATTCAGCTCATCATATCCTTGCTAAATCTTTGAACAATCAATCTAATTTCTCTGTGTTAGTCTGAGAACACAAGTTTATTTAGCTCTAGTGTCATCCCAACTTCCTTATAAAGCATGGATCAACTCTTCTCCCATTCCTTGTAAGCAACAAAAGTTGGCCATTGTCAATTGTCTGGTCCATTGGTCAAAGGTGCTGAGTACCATTGATTGAGGAACAATTACCACACCACAACCTAGAGGGGTCAAGCTGCCTGCATGTCATAGACTCATACATTCATATAGCATGGAAACAGACCTATCAGTCAAACAAGTCCATTACAAACATAATTCCAAACTAAACTAGTCATACTTGCCCTTTCCTAGCCCATATCCCTCCAAACATTTCCCATTTATGTACCTATGCCCACATCCAACTGGAGGAAGAACACCTCATCTTCTGCCTTAGGACCCTTCAACCACACGGCATCAATATCAACTTCACCAGTTTCCAAATCTTCCCTCTTCCCACCTCACCCCAGATCCAACCCTCCAACTCGGCACCGCCCTCTTGACCTGTCCCACCTGTCCATCGTCCTTCCCGCCTATCTGCTCCACCCTCCTCACCCACCTATCACAATCACTCCCCACCTGCATTTACTTATCACCCTCCCAGCCCTAGCCCTACCCCCACCCTCCTATTCATCTCTGAACCCCCCAGCCCTACCGCCACCCTCCTATTCATCTCTGAACCCCCTTCCCCACCACCTCACCCCCATAGTCGTGATGAAGGGCTTATGCCCAAATCATCGACTCTCCTGCTCCTCAGATGCTGCCTGACCTGCTGTGCTTTTTCAGTGCCAGACTTTTGAACAAATTACAGATAGCCTATCAATCATATTAAAGGATGTCTCCAGACCAATGTCCATACATCAACTTGAATTTTCTATTCAGCATGCAGGGCACCACTGTGGCCAAAGCACAGCCTTAAAGTGGAGGCAGCTGACTGTCCGTAAACTCAGGGAGCTAGAGGAGGAAGGTATTATGTCTTCTGGTTCCCATAGGTTTGAAATTTTCAGATTATAAGAATCAAAATGCTGCACATTCATGCAATATATTTCTTACAGTTCTCCATGTGACTAGTGGATTCATGCAGTACAAAAGTGAATGTACCACACTGAACGTTCATTCTCATAACAATTTGTTTCTAACACTTTACAAATAACATAACAAGGGACCAGCAATCCATCTACCTAGGAAGCCACCCCCAGTAACTAACCATTGGGCCACAGTTGTGTTCAATAACCATATAGTGTATGGTTTGCCCCTTCATGTTGGCAGTTTTATCATTTTAAACCATTAAAAATACTAACAATCACCTTGCGCAACACCTTCACCTTCAAAGGTACCTTTCTTCCTTTACCTATAAATGTGACCACCTCTGTCAGTCGCTGAGTGCTAGAGAGCTTGAAGTATTTGTTCTCCAATCGTGGGTACCTGCCCTCTGTCCATAATTGAACAGGGCTGTCAGAGGTAGCTATTTAGTTGGTTATCACTTCAAAATTCCTAAATAATCAAAGACCCCTCCCACCCTGGTTATACTCTCTTCACCCTCTTCCGTCAGGCAGAAGACATAAGAATTTGTATACTCCTACAAATACATTCAATAACAGCTTATTCCCTGCTGATATTAGACTTCTGAATGGATCTCTCAAATTTTAAATTTAATGTTGATCTCACTCTCTGTGTACCTTCCCTGCAGTCGTAATATTGTAATCCTCACTCTTTTCCAGTACCCTAATGCACTTTGTATGGTTTGACCTGCCTGTACTGCACGCAAAGCAAAACTTTTCACTGTACCTAGGTACATGTGACAATAATAAATCAACTCAAATCAAAAATGACCCACTGCGCCCCTATAGCAGCACATGCAGATTCCAGTCTCACATTTCATCCTGACAGTGGGATCAGAATTCACAAATGAGAATCCAGCCCAATAGATCAGAATCTCGATGAACAACAGAATGCAAGATATGACCCCTATTAAAACATTTCAGGTATCAGGTTGTATTGCTGTGCAGATGTTAGGTAATTGTTTTCACAAAGACTGGCTTCCTTAAGATAAAAATGGAGTTCCTAAATTATAATAAATTCCCCTGGAACAGCAAGAAATACAACATAAGTTTCCAAGTTTTTTGCCCTGAATTTATAGATTAAGTATACTTCAGAGAATATTTGAGAAGTCTGCTCTGAAAGTATTATTGGACTATTATTTTACAATATGTGGAAGTGACTCTCTCCCTTTAACGCCAAGTATGAAAGTTTAGAGCAAAAATGTAACATTGTAAAGTAGCAAATGAAACAGAGGAACCCAAAATTTGGGGTCATAAGTATAAGACAGATATTAATAAACCCAATAAGGAATTCAGGTAAAACATCTTCCTTCAGAAACATATGGGAACCATTGAACTCACTACTGCATAGCTTGAGTTGGATGGTATGAAGATGTTTCTTTCTGGTTTCTGTGTTAATTTTATTCCCACTCTTCCCATTCCTACCAATTCCACCCCACACCCTACCCCCACACCCCACCCCACCTCACCCCCAAACTCTCATCACTACCTTAACAACAACGGGCATTTTAGGCTAGTTGTAGCATGCTGATTGCACTTTGCATATCACTGGAAGATAAGGCAAGGCATCGAAGAGTTGTGGAAGAGACAGCTGATAATGCCACTGTAAAGGAAACAGAAAATCCGATTTTGCAGTAGAGATACTGGTGAGATGAACAGTACCCTGTTATTCACATGAAAATTGAATGGCATTTTCCAGTAATCATACTTGCAGTTAGATGTGGAAACCATCTGAAGCTGTTTTCTAAAATGCTTTGCTCCCCCAAACGCTGTGAAATGGCAGTATCCTGCTATCTGACTCACCATTCAATATACATTGCACAACGTAAAGATGTATTTAACATAAGAGCTAAATTCTTCGGAGAAAGTCAGGGTGTTATCAATCTCGTGCCAATTTATCAATGTTAAATGATAAATACTGACAAATCACCTCTCTGACACTGATGTTCTACTTTAACGATTATGGAGCTTTAGTTTTCCATATTTTATTGCTGAAAATGTGTTGCTGGAAAAGCACAGCAGGTCAGGCAGCATCCAAGGAGCAGGAGAATCGACATTTTGGGCATGAGCCCTTCTTCAGGCTCATGCCCGAAACATCGATTCTCCTGCTCCTTGGATGCTGCCTGACCTGCTGTGCTTTTCCAGCAGCACATTTTCAGCTCTGATCTCCAGCATCTGCAGCCCTCACTTTCTCCTTACATATTTTATTGTCAGATATTAATACAAAAAATCTTATTTTAACAGGCTTTGCATATTATTTCTCTGTTAATCTTCTTTCCCGTTTTTAACTTTTCTTTCATAGATGATTTGAAAATGAGTTCAATAGTCTGACACTTTCTAATTTAACCTCTGTACTGCTTGTTAACAATTTTAAAAAATTTATTTGTTAAGGAGATATCCAGGTGCTTGCCCCATTTACATAAATGTTTACCAGGAGGCAATGCAGTTTTTGTCTCACCAATATACAACCAATTCCGATTAAAATTCCTGTTGGAAATCTAGAGGCAAGCACAACAAATGGCTGGGCTAATTATTTCACTGCTGAGGGTATAAGCCAATCTAGGGCATCTGGGATTTGAGTGGTTTTTCACTTTATGTAATTGGGGAAGCAATTCTAGTTTGATGTTGAGGCAAACAATCCATGACACAGCTTCAGCTGAGTGGTTGTGATGCCACCAAGAATGGATGTCTGAGCAGAAATTAAGTTATAGTCAGTGACAATCTGATTGGGAAAGCTAGTCACAATTTCAACTGCTCCTTGTATTCCATTGATGGAGCAACCAGGTATGTCTCGCTTGGCCAGTCCTGAAACATTTGAGAGTTGCCCAGGTTTTCCGTGGAAGGTTGAAAATTGAGACTTTACCACTTGAGTCAGTTAACTGATTGCAGTTAATGATATTTGCAGTTGATCAGAAAGAGTGCCATCATGACTTAGGATAGTGATCAATTTGTAGGGTGTGTTTCAGTAGGCACCACAGTGACAAGCAAGATACTGGAAGAGTACAACAAGCCAGGCAGCATCAGGAGGTGGAGAAGTCTGGCATTAAGGTCCAACCTGACCTCACAGTCACCACCTTTGTCAATTCCCCTTCCCATTCCCTTTCGACATGTCCATCCTTGGTCTCCTTCATTGCCGCAGTGAATCAGACTGCAAATTGAAGGAACAACAACTCATCTTCCACCTGGGCAGCCTACAGCCTGGAAGACTCAACATTGAGTTCTCCAATTTCAAATAACCTTCTCACCCAATCCCGGCTCCATTTCCAGCCCCTCCCCCTCCCTTCCATTCCCCAACTGACCCCTCCTTCCAGCTACCAACCGGATTCATTCTTCCCATTGACCTACCAGGTCGTACCTACCACTATGTTTACCTATCACCATCTCACCTCTATGCCTTTATTCCCATCCATAACCCTACCACACCCCTTAATCTGCAACTCCACCTATGCCAACCCCCATTCCTGAAAAAGACTTTTACCCAAAACTTCTCCATCTCCTGACGTTGCCTGGTTTGCTGTGTTTTCTCAGTCTCCTATCTGTCTACTTTGGATTCCAGTATCTGCATTGTTTTGTCTCAGTAGGGACAATGGCATTTCAGATGTGTGTGTGTATTTGTATTTAAATCCTTTGTCAATGGAAGTGCTTCCTTAGCAGTCAGCAGATGATTTTCTTTAAGGAGGATGTTTTGTGGATGTTGGGGGCTTAGTATATTCTAGCACAGGAAGCTAAGAGCTGTGCTGCTCTCAAACTCCCCAGAAGTAATCCTTATAACTTCCTGGATGTGGACATCTATCTTATTTTTATTGTGAGGCCAGTTGAGCTTTTCAGAAGAGCCAGAACAGAATTACAAGGTGAAAAGACAACTTACTATATTGTACTACTCTCTGATGGTAAAAATCTAATTGTAAAGTTCTTATACGTGACTTTGGTTGACGTTATGAGTAAGTTAGATTTTCTAAGTTTTATTTATGTCTTGTAAGTGGTAGTAACAGATACCAAAGAGGGAGATGACAACATTTCCAGCTTTGCAAATTATGTTATTCTTTTCGACAGTGTGCAGGTGCACACAAGGCTCTCATAATCAAGAATATTTTCATATTTTATGTTGTAGCCGTTGCCAACTGGACTACTATAAATTTAGTGAACAACTTAAACAATAGAATTTGCTCTGTTATTTCTCTTTGAATGACGCCTCATTTATGTGTCTGAGGCATAGTTGTACTTCAGTCAAATCTTCAAGAAAGATGTAACACAACACACTCTGTTCTATGGAGCAAACAAAGTTGTTAACTATCAGAAACTTTGTCCATAAAATGAGGTTCAGGAACACCTACCATTTTGGAGCTGTGGATGTCATTTTGAACTCAAAATGGGGCCTATGCTGTATGTGAATTTGGCCTTTTCTTTTGGGGGGGAGGGTTCAATAGTTTGGGCTTTAGGAGTATAAATGAGAGATATGTAGAATAGGTAAATTATGACATGTCAGTACAACACTGCCCTTTTTTTGACTTTGCCATTCCAGCTGACATCATCTCTTAAAAACTTAGAGTGGAATTTAACCTGGGGCAGTGTTTTGTAGAGGAATAAGATGGTGTTATTTTCTGGGTCTGTAGATTGTGAAGGAGCAAAAATGGCTTTAGTACAGTGATACGTACTTCTTGTCAGATGTGAGAGTTTAAAGAGAGTTTAAGGGTTACTGAGGATTATATCTGCCGTAAATGCTGTGGGATGCGAGTCTTCTCAGATCGAATGGATCGGTTGGAGAGACAGAAGCGATGACGAATTTGCAACAGCAACAATATGTGATGGATGGCAGTTATAGGAAGAGGGGAAAGTCTCACATACAGTCACATAGATGGGTTAACTCCAGGAAAGGTAAGACAGGTAGGGACCTAGGGCAGGAGACTTTTGTGGATATACCCATTTCAAACAGGTGTGCTGTTTTGGAAAGTGTAGGGGGTGATGGATCCTCAGGGGAACGTAGCATGAACAGCCAAGTTTCTGGTATTGAGACTGGCTCCAATGCAACGAGGGATACGTCGGCTTCCAAGAGATCAATTGTGTTAGGGGATTCTATAGTCTGAGGTACAGAGAGACGTTTCTGTGGCCAGCAGAGAAAAAGCAGAATGGTGTGTTCCTTCCCTGGTGCCAGGATCAAGGATGTCTCAGAGAGGGGGCAGAATGTTCTCACGGGGGAGAGGGGCCAGCAAGAGGTCATTGTCCACATTGGAACCAACGATATAGGAAGGGAAAAGATTGAGATTCTGAAGGGAGATTGCAGAGAGTTAGGCAGAAATTTAAAAAGGAGGTCCTCAAGGGTAGTAATATCTGGGTTACTCCCAGTTCTATGGGTTAGTGAGGGCAGGAATAGGAGGATAGAGCAGATAAATGCATGGCTGAGGAGCTGGTGTATGGGAAAAGGATTCACATTTTTGGATCATTGGAATCTCTTTTGGGGTAGAAGTGACCTGTACAAGAAGGATGGATTGCACCTAAATTGGAAGGAGACTAATATACTGGCAGGGAAATCTGCTAGAGCTGCTCGGGAGGATTTAAACTAGTAAGGTGGGAGGGTGGGACCCAGGGAGATAGTGAGGAAAGAGATCAATCTGAGACTGGTACAGTTGAGAACTTTGGGGCCAGCAACCATAATTCTATTAGTTTTGAAATAGTGATGGAAAAGGATAGACCAGATCTAAAAGTTGAAGTTCTAAATTGGAG
Source organism: Chiloscyllium plagiosum (assembly GCF_004010195.1). Taxonomy (NCBI): domain Eukaryota; kingdom Metazoa; phylum Chordata; class Chondrichthyes; order Orectolobiformes; family Hemiscylliidae; genus Chiloscyllium; species Chiloscyllium plagiosum. The sequence goes on along the minus strand of NC_057713.1, from coordinate 106,039,139 downwards.
AAAGGCCAATTTTGACGGTATTAGACAAGAACTTTCGAAAGCTGATTGGAGGCAGATGTTCGCAGGTAAAGGGACGGCTGAAAATGGGAAGCCTTCAGAAATGAGATAATGAGAATCCAAAGAAAGTATATTCCTGTTAGGGTGAAAGGGAAGGCTGGTAGGTATAGGGAATGCTGGATGACTAAAGAAATTGAG
>NC_057713.1:105986126-106038710 GCF_004010195.1 Chiloscyllium plagiosum | reverse complement strand
AGGTTACAGAGGAGGAAGTGCTGGATGTCTTGAAACAGGTAAAGGTGGATAAATCCCCAGGACCTGATCAGGTGTACCCGAGAACTCTGTGGGAAGCTAGAGAAGTGATTGCTGGGCCTCTTGCTGAGATATTTGTATCATCGATAGTCACAGGTGAGGTGCCGGAAGACTGGAGGTTGGCAAACATGGTGCCACTGTTTAAGAAGGGTGGTAAGGACAAGCCAGGGAACTATAGACCGTTGCGCCTGACATTTTTGGAGGGAATCCTGAAGGACAGGATGTACATGTATTTGGAAGGGCAAGGACTGATTAGGGATAGTCAACTAGGCTTTGTGCGTGGGAAATCATGTCTCACAAACTTGATTGAGTTTTTTGAAGAAGTAACAAAGAGGATTGATGAGGGCAGAGCAGTAGATGTGATCTATATGAACTTCAGTAAGGCATTTGACAAGGTTCCCCATGGGAGACTGATTAGCAAGGTTAGATCTCATGGATTACAGGGAGAACTAGCCATTTCGATACAGAACGGGCTCAAAGGTAGAAGACAGAGGATGGTGGTGGAGGGTTTTTTTAGACTGGAGGCCTGTGATCAGTGGAGTGCCACAAGGATCGGTGCCAGGTCCTCGACATTTTGTCATTTACATAAATGATTTGGATGCGAGCATAAGAGGTACAGTTAGTAAGTTTGCAGATGACACCAAAATTGGAGGTGCAGTGGACAGCAAAGAGGGTTGCTTCAGATTACAACAGGATCTTGACCAGATGGGCCAATGGGCTGAGAAGTGGCAGATGGAGTTTAATTCAGATAAAAGTGAGGTGCTGCATTTTGGGAAAGCAAATCTTAGCAGGACTTATGCACTTAACGATAAGGTCCTCGGGAGTGTTGCTGAACAAAGAGACTTTGGAGTGCAGGTTCATAGCTCCTTGAAAGTGGAGTTGCAGGTAGATAGGATCGTGAAGAAGGCTTTTGGTATGCTTTCCTTTATGGGTCAGAGTATTGAGTACAGGAGTTGGGAGGTCATGTTGTGGCTGTACAGGACATTGGTTAGGCCACTGTTGGAATATTGCGTGTAATTCTGGTCTCCTTCCTATCGGAAAGATGTTGTGAAACTTGAAAGGGTTCAGAAAAGATTTAGAATGATATTGCCAGGGTTGGAGGATTTGAGCTGTAGGGAGAGGCTGAATAAGCTGGGGTTGTTTTCCCTGGAGCATCAGAGACTGAGGGGTGTCCATATAGAGGCTTACAAAATTATGAGGGGCATGGATAGGATAAATAGGCAAAGTCTTTTCCCTGGGGTCAGAGAGTCCAGAACTAGAGCGCATAGATTTAAGTTGAAAGATAAAAAGGGACCTAAGGGGCAACATTTTCATGCAGAGGGTGGTACGTGTATGGAATGAGCTGCCAGAGGAAGTGGTGGAGGCTGGTACAATTGCAACATTTAAGAGGCATTTGGATGGTATATGAATAGGAATGGTTTGGAGGGTTACGGGCCGGATGCTGGCAGGTGGGACTAGGTTGGGTGGGATATCTGGTCGGCATGGACGGGTTGGACTGAAGGGTCTGTATCCATACTGCACATCTCTATGACTCTGTGACTCCAGGTGAACAGAAGGTAGAAGATATGAGTAACCTCCTTTCCACCACTCCCCACCCAGTGCTAAACAAAGGGATCACCAACCATTCAAGTTATTGCTGGTTATTTTGGTTCTTGGCAGTGTGTGAATTCAAAGAAGTGCTTGGTGGTTTGCAGAATTCTTCAAAGGTTGATGAAGTTGACAGGCAGTTTTACTGGTTAGTTTTAACTTTAAGGGTCTTGATCAGATGAATTGTTTGTAGTCTTAAATACAATGGTTACTGGCCTCACTGGTCCAAAAATCAAAATGGTGCAGAAGCAGCAGGGAAAAAGACAGAGAAGGACATCTCAGAAGGAAGCATTATCTACCCAGGATCTTCTGGTAGCATTTCTTCTTCCTCAGACTAAGATAGGGAAAATGTGCGCTCCAGTTTATGAAAATATGTCATCTCCTGCAGACAGTCCTGCAGCCACACAGCAAGGCAATGATAGTATTCCGTAACTGTGAATGTGACCATGGCTTTAAATTCTTGTTAGACTCATTCTATTTTCTAACAGGTGACATCAGTCGCATCGCCTGTTTCAAGTCCATTGCTGACTCAGGGAGGTGGGAGATGCTACTCATGCCAGGAGAGAGGAATTCATTGTCTGCTTTCCTCTGATCACAAAAAAACACTGAGCATCCTGCTCTCAATAAGCAGCAGAGTAGCTGATAGGAAGGGCTGATAGTCGTGGAGGCGGACTCTTGTAATATCTAATAATGGGGTGGCACAGTGGCTCAGTGGTTAGCACTGCTACCTCACAGCGCCAGGGACCCAGGTTCGATTCCAGCCTTGGGCGACTGTGTGCAGTTTGCACATTCTCCCTGTGTCTGTGTGGGTTTCCTTTGGGTGCTCCAGTTTCCTCCCACAGTCCAACGATGTGCAGGTTAGGTGAATTGGCCAAGCTAAATTGCTCATAGTGTTAGATGCATTAATCAGGGGTGAATGTAGGGGAATGGATCTGGATGGTTTGCACTTCGGAGGGTCGGTGTGGACTTGTTGGGCCGAAGGGCCTGTTGCCACACTGTAGAGAATCTAATCTAATCTAATCTAAAACACCCACTCACTCCCCACCACCTCAGAAATAAGGTTCTGAAAAGGAATGTTCGTTACTTATGTTCCTGGCCAAATTAGGTCTTGTTAATGGTCAATTAATGACCATTTAAGAGCTTCATCCCTCCTAGGCTGTATATATTTCAGTTCCAGATGGGATGACGAAGAGCCCGCCTGCACAACTAGTAAACCAGGCTGGAATCTGGAGAAAAGGGGTTGGGTCCCTTGCTCTGCACTAACTCATTCAGGTTGGGGGATTCAACCCAGAAACAAGGTTGCGGCACTGTCAAGCGCTGGAGACATCACCTCTGATTGGCCAGGAGCTCAAGGGACTCAGTCTGAAAATTAATAAATGCCACCGAGAGGCTTTCTCCATGATGTAGGGTATTACTGATGACAGGCATATTGATTTTGTAGATGCTTCATTTAGACACAGATGCAACAGGATTGTAGTGGTTCCAGCTCATGAATCTTCAGTTAGCCCATGACCATGCTCAGCATATTGTGCAAGAAAGTAGTCTACATCCTGGCAGAAGCTATGCTGCATTTATTCTACACTAATCTGCTGTTCCCTCAGTATGTGAGACACCATTTCAAGGAGTAAACCATTGGGATGCTGAGACAGTAGTTCAGTTATACAGACCACTCTGGAAGAGCCTTACAAAAATGCCAGAACACACATCCGGATTTGACAAGGTCTGCTAAATCCTTCACAATGTCGCCAACCAGAACACATCACTTATTCGAGAGTTGCAGGCTGGCTTGAAGTAATGCAGACTGGCTTTAAAATGTGTATACCTCACAAGAATCTGAGTTCTCTCCTGAAGTAACCAGTCACTCAACAATAGTACTCCTAACACTAAGCTGAACATTATTATCATTCTCAGAGTCGATAGAAATGTAACCAGTGTCTTGCTTTGGAGTTAAGCAATACTATCTGTTACTGACAAGAGATTTGTGCCCCAACTCCATTAGACAAACCGTAAATAGAATCAGAGAACACCTACAGTGTGGAAATAGGCTGTTTGACCCATTGAATCCACACTGACTGTCCAAGAAGCATCCCACCCAAATCCCTGTTCCCCATAACCTTGCATTTCCCATAGCTAACCCACCTAGCTTGCACATCGTTGGACACGATGGGCAATTTAGCATAGTCAATCCACCTGACCTGCACATCTTTAAACTGTGGGAGGAAACCAGAGCTCCCAAAGGAAACCCACACGGACATGGAGAAGAATGTGCAAACTCCACACAGATAATCGCCTGAGGGTGGCATTGAACCCAGGCCCCTGGTCCCAAGGCAGTAGTGCTAACCACTGACACCCCTAAATATAGGGCTGGATTTCACTATTGGGCCAACCTGCATTAACTGATGTGTATAAATGGCAGGCAGAACCTGATTCTGGAATTCATAATCCGATTCTCATCACTAGCAGATATGATTAGCTTTGGATAGGGGAAGCTTTGCGAGCTGCCTCCATCGCAGAAGTGGACGTTTGAAATCACCCTATTTTCCCCACCCATCAATCCCCAGAGTTTTTATGGACTTGGGTTTGATTTTGAAGGCCATGTAGTGCATAGCACTTAAGAGATGTTAGGAGCCCTTATTTAGAGCCAGGAACTACATGACAGGTAAATTCAAAAGGTGATGCAAAGTTCACGGCATAATGGTATGTTATTTTATTAGACATGCTGTATCTTTTTTTAATTCAGTGACTGATGGCAGGGATTTGATGGAAAAGGTAAGGTGACCATTCACTTGAATAGCTTGTCAAGGTAAGAAAGCCTTTGATCCAGTGGATAAAACACTATTCTGTATTGTACAACATTGAAGTTCCAATGTGATTGTAGCACTGACTTCAGTCTAACCCCACCATCTGACCTCACGATAATTCAGCAGAAGGCAAAATTCTGACATGGAAACTGGCCTGACACACGACTTCCAACTCCAAGATGAAAGTTCGGCCTTATCTATTTGAAAGGTGTTTATGCAACATTATGATCTGGTTCTACTGTAGACAGTTCATGCACAATGCTGGAAGTTCACACAATCATAACATGATGCAACATGGAGGAGCTCCTTCAACCCAGTGTGCTTTTGCTGGCTTTTTAATAAAGTATCCAATTAAATAGCCTGCATTATTTTGAAATCGATGGTATCGCTAATGTATTTTAATCCAGTGTTTTAAGATTTTGTGAAAAACCTTATATAACTATCAAATATTGGCATAATAAACAGAAAAATATTCACCACATTTTGGAATTTCTGCAGGCTCTCAGCAACATCGATGCTGTGATGTTATCTTTAGCTCAGGAGCGTCATCCTGTGGCCAGCTGCATTATCGGCTCTTCTTTTCTGTTCCTGTGTTGGGTTGCATGAGGAAAGTACATATTTCCATCTTGGAGGTCGCCACTGATCATGTTACCTAGCCAGGTAATGAAACGTCTGGATATCAAACCTACAGCTCAGCGAGCAAAGCTACACCCCTATATTTCCATCTGTTTGCATAGCAGGTTATTCCTGGAACAGGTTGCTAGCCTGTTCTTTCATGTTGCAACATAGATACACAAAAAAAAAAATTCTATTGGCTGTAAAAGCCTTTGGAATGCCTGAATTTGTGAAACGCACCACTTAAGTCAGAATTACTTTCTTTATTGATCTGATATACTAAATATAAATATCAGAGTCAAGATTACAGTGATGTTGGAAAAGCACAGCAAGTCAGGCAGCATCGGAGGAGTCTCAACCATCTCCTCCCCAGCCCCACCCACCCCTCCCACTTATCTCTCCACCCCTGAGGCTCCCAGCCTCATTCTTGATGAAGGGCTCCTGAGGCTCCCAGCCTCATTCTTGATGAAGGGCTCCTGCCAAAATGTCCATCTTCCTGCTCCCCAGGTGCTGCCTGACCTGCTGTGCTTTTCCAGCACCACTCTAATCTTGACTCTCATCTCCAGCATCTGCAGTCCTCACGTTTGCCTAAATATAAATATTGTCTGTTCTAAAATGCCTTTGAATGTTAATGCATGTGAATAAAAATTAAGCTTTTTTTATGCATCATCCTTGATGCTTCCTACTGTTAAGCTCATTTTTAATCAAAGTTATTTTCATATTCTAATTCTGTGATCTTTTTAACCATCGTTAAAGCCTTCTATAATCTTATGGCATGCTATTTGAAAATCATACTATCTGCAAACTGGTTTTCTGAATGCAGGCACAAGGGATTGAGTGAGTTCACAGTCTCCATCATTATTCGTATTTATAATGATTGGAAAAGCAATCTATGGATATGCAGGACCATGGTATCCCACTGCATATTCAAGGGCCTTCTCAAATATTTGATGAGGCCCTGGTTCAACTCACCTTGGTTCCACCTTACTCTCTCTGCTCTACATAATTTAAAGTTCTTACCCAACAAAAATATACCTTTGTCAGCCTGGACAGCTGCCCTATCTCAGTATCAACTATCTTTTTTTGAGGGGAAGGAGAGAGTCAAACATGGATTTATACCATGCTTTGTGTGACTAAAAAAAGTTTATAGACTTCATTCCTAAGTGTTTTCACTTCTTCTCAATCTCCGCAGCCAGAGGAAATAGTTTCTCTATATCGATGCCATCAATTCTTTTCAAACTATTAAACTCCTCAATCAGATCATTCCTCAACTTCCTATAAATAAAAGCCAAGTTCATGCAACAATATTAGTAATAACGGATTGTGCAAGGAATTGGGATGCAGATTTATGGAGACAGTGAGGACTGCAGATGCTGGAGATCAGAGTTGAGAGTGTGTTCCTGGAAAAGTACAGCAGGTCAGGCAGCATCCAAGGATCAGGAAAATCGACGTTTCGGGCCGGTGCCCTTCATCAGGTATTCCTGATGAAGGGGTCCAGCCCGAAGCATCAATTTTCCTTGGATGCTACCTGACCTGCTGTGCTTTTCCAGCTACACGTTCTCAATGCAGATTTATGGATTTGAGTAAGTAATATGGGGGTATGTGAGGCAAAATCTTCTTACTCAGCAAATAGTAATGACCTAGAGCTTGCTGCCTATGTTTGTGGTGGAAATGGAGAGTATAAATTATTTCACAAGGAAATTGGATAAGTACTTAAGGTAACTGAACTGTCATGGCTACAGAGATAGAATGGGGGCGAGAGAATAGGACAAACTGAATTACTGTACAAAGAGTCTGCATTGAAGTTTGTGAGAAGATTTGTAGCTCGGGTGCTCGTTGCTGTGGTTCTGTTCGCCGAGCTGGAAGTTTTTGTTGCAAACATTTTGTCCCCTGTCTAGGTGACATCCTCAGTGCTTGGTAGCCTCCTCCTCCAATATACCGGCCACTACAGCGGACAGCTGAAACTGACAACCGGAAGCGGCAGGGACAGGCCACTATAAATGCCGGAGGAAACACCACAGAAGCGCTTCACAGGAGGCTCCCAAGCACTGAGGATGTCACCTAGACAGGGGACGAAACGTTTGCAACAAAAACTTCCAGCTCGGCGAACAGAACCACAGCAGTCTGCATTGAGTCAGAGGGCCAAATTGCCTTTTTTGTTGGCCTAATTTCACTATCAATGATAGCTAGCAGCACTCTTCTCAAGATTAATCTACAATTCCTGGAAAATTCTCCACAATCCTGGAGGACTGGCAATCCAATTGGTCAGTTGGTTGAAAGGCAAAATAGATTTTGTTCTCTTTAATTTAGAAGTAACTTGGGCTAATGCTCACAGAAACTGTAAACTCTGTCCCAGATTTACAAATGGAAACCTATCTTTTTACAGATAGCATTTGACCCTCTGAACATATCCCTCCCCCAAATGGATGAAGGTTGAAGAAAAAGATTGATTAAAAATACGTTAAGAATTATTTCTTCTTAATGGCTTCCTAACCTTTTCCAAAGTGAACACATCCATCATATACTCACAGCTGTTTATAATTCCATTGCAGTTATGAAATTTTCTCTTGATGATGACAGAGAATATTCACATTCATTTTACAATATTAATGCTGTAAACTGGGATGTCTAATAAGTAATCTGCTGCAGATCCCCAGAGAAAAGTGAAACTTAGTTGAAGCAACTGCAAACTTATAGCCGTTCATTACAAATGTTTGTCCTTCTGAAGCCAGCTGCATTGTGGAATCCAATTTGTTTTTAAATGAACTGTAATTTTAATGAAAACCTGGTGCTATACCAATCTTTAAAATGTTCCAAGTACACATTAATTTTTCTATATAATCATACATATAATGATCACCAAATAAAGAAAGGCCAATAAATTTGATGTTATTTAAACCCCATAATGAAAGGTCATCCATCACATGGTCTAATGTTGTCGCAGACATGAGCAAAAGGCCACTTCTGAATCATGCTTTAGGCAAAGTGAATGAAGGGTTAGGCTACTTGTCCTTCACCTTTTGTGTTGTTGCAATGGTCTTAATGGGCTCTTCACATAAATTGAGCAATTGGAAACACAGGTGACTTAGTGGTGGTAAAAGTCATTCAGTTGTGTGTTAGCACTTTCAGATATAGTAGAAAAAAATCAGATGTAAATGCCTGCTTGGAGTCCTTGTACAAATTGAGTTGTCATGCAATGCAAAGTCAGATGCATTTAGGACACTACCCTGAGTAATTGCTGCACCGATGACCTAGGACTGAGATGATTGACCTTTAACAGCCACAACTATCTTCCCTTGTGTTGGGTAAGACTCCAACTTGTGGAAAATTTTCCTGATTCCCACTGACTTCAATGTGACTAGACCTCCTTGATTTTACACTAAGTCATATTGCATTGATGTGCAGTTTGGCGTAAAGAATTCAGCTCATTTCTCCAAGTTTGGGATGTCATGAGATCTGGCACTGAATAGTCTTGGGGAAGCTCAAACGGAGAATCAGTGAAGACAGCATTACTGAGTAAGTGTCACTCCACTTCCCCTATCAATGATACCTTCTAAAACTTGGCTGACGGTTGAGAGTAGACTGTTCGGGAAGAATTTGAATAGATTGTACTGCTCTTGTTTTTATGGTCAGAACACACATGTGCAATTTTGCATATTTTTGCATCAATGCCAGTGTTTAATTAATTCACTACATTTAAAGAACTGAACCAAGGTGTGCCAGTTCTGGAGCGCAAGTCTTGAACTAAATGTTGCCAGGGCCCAAGAAGATGGTTAGCAGTTCTTCAGTTATAGCTTTTACACTGATGAGCACAGCTCCCTCTCACTGAGGTTTATGGTGTGCATTTCATTTGCATGTAAATACAAAGCAGCATCACATGTATGGATAAACTGAGTGACACCAGACACAGGGAGTGGCAGTGGGGTAGGTCAAGGTGATGTAATAGGTCAAAGGGGTGCATGGCAGAAAGCCTCCTCAAACTCATTTCTCTTGAGATCCAAATTGATGAAGTGGGCAATTCGAAAATGTAGGCTAATAATTTTAAAGAAGAATTTATATTGTGAAATCAATGATCCATTAGATATACACAACAGCAAGTAAACCCTCTTAATGTGACTTTACAGGTTCCAGAGTGGGAATTCTCTTCCGATTTAGATTTAAGTGTTGGGAGTGATTGTGAAGAAACAGAAGATAAACTTCACACACAACTTCTATTTTCTCATCATTAATTCATTCTTTCATAGGTTGTGGACATGGCTGTTTAAACCAACATTTGTTGTTTATCTATAACTGCCCTTGAGAAAGTAGCAGTGGGCTGCTTTTTTGAACCATTGCAATTTAAAATAGTGTAGAGATGTCCACAGGTCTGTTAGGAGGTGAGTTCCAGGATTTTGATCCAATGACAATGAAAGAATGATGCTTTATTTCCAAGTCAGCATGTTATGTGTCTTGGAGAGGAAATTTCGGGTAGTGGTGTTCCCAAGTATTTGCTGCATTTCTTGGTGGCAGAATTCATAGATTTGGAAGCTGTTGTCAAAGGAGTCAATGTGTCTTGTAGATGGCACAGCTTCTGTCATTGTGCATTGGTAGTGAATGTGGATGAGATGCCAATGAAGTAGGCTTTTCGATCCCAGATGGCATCAAGCTTCTTGAGTGTCCAGCAAGCAGAGACTATTTCATCATAATCCAGAATTGTGCCATATGGATGGTGGACAGGCTTTGGAAAATCAGTATGTGAGTCACTTGTACCAGAATTCATAGTTTCTGACATACTCTTGTAGCCATATTATTTAGATAGTCAAAAGTGAGGACTGCAGATTCTGGAGATTAGAGTCAAGAGTGTGGTGCTGGAAAAGCACAGCAAGTCAGGCAGCATCCAAGGAACAGGAAAATCGATGTTTTGGGCAAAGTTTAGATGACTGGTCCAATTCAATTTTTGGAAAATAGTAACTCCGAGGATATGGTAACTGTGGCATTCTGCAATGGAAATGCCATTGCATGTCAAGAAGCAATAATGAGGTTTTCTCTTTTTGGAAATGGGTATTGCCTGATAATTGAGTATCACATATTGTTACTTGCCTCCCATCAGCCTGAGTACACTCGAAACATCAATTCTCCTGCTCCTTGGATGCTGCCTTAACTGGCTGTGCTTTTCCAGCACCACACTCTTTGACTCTGTTATCCAGATGTTGCTGAATATAGGCACAAACTGGTTCAGAACCTGAGAAGTCACAAATGGTGCTGAACACTGTCCAATCATCAGTGAATATCCTCACCTCTGACCTCATGATGAGCTTAAGTTCATTGTACCAAATGAAGATGGTTGAGCCTAGGACTCTTGCAGTTATGTATCAGACTTGAGCTCATTGATTTCCAATAGCCATCAGTGTCTTTCTTTGTGAACGGTATGAATTGAACCGGAGGGGTGTTCTTCCCCAGTTCCCCTTGATGCAACTTTTGCTAAGGATCCTGAATACCACACTCAGTCAAGCACTGTCTTGATATCAAGGGGATTGACTCTCACCACCTCTGGAAATCGATTCTTTGTATTCATGCTTAGCCCAAAGTTGTGATGAGATCAACAGCTGAGTAGCCCTTGTGGATCCCAAACTAGGTGTTAGAGAGCAGATCATTACAGAATAAGTGCTGTTTGATAAAACTGTCAACTGTTACATTATTTTGCTGCGGATCAGGTGTAGCTTAATGGAGGTGATAATTAGTTGGGTTGGATTTTAATTTATTTGTAGCCGTAATGCTGATGTGGTTAAACGTTTGGTCAATGGTAACTCCTCAGGTGCTACTGAAAAATCAGAAGAGATGGCAGGCCATTTTTGTCAGTGATTATCATTACCTGGTGGTTATGCAGTGTGAATGTTATCCTTCACTTGACAGCCCTAGCTTAAATGTTGTCCAATTCCTGCTGTAAGAGCTGCTTCATTATTAGAAGTTTGCAAACAGAGTGAAAAACTTTCAAATTGTTGGCCCCATTTCCAACATTTATGATTAAAAGATGGTTGAGAAAATAGTTGAAGGTGGATGAGCAGCAGACGTTGCCCTGGGATAGACTGCCATAATATCATGTAGCTGTAATGTTTGGCCTCTAACTAGCCCAAACAACTTCTTTTCTCGTGGCTTGAAACCAGTCATTGGATAATTCTCGGCATAACCTCACCATTATGGGTTTTGCCAGAGTTCCTTGTTACCATATCAAATTCAATTGTTCCATGAAAATGGAAATAGCTACTACATCATCAGACATGGCATTCAGCCCTTGCACCCAAATTTAAATCAAGGCTGCAATGAAGACTGGTGGCTCTTATAAAACCAAAATTGAGTCTATTCGTGATCAGGTGTGGCCTGATAGGATAATAGATTATCAAAAGCAAAGCATGAAGACTGGCAGCCAGGTATATTTTAATGCCCTGCCTCTTCTTTCATCCTCCCAATGAGCAAATAATCTCATGCTTTGTTAGTGTACGTTCTTGGACAGGACACACACTTAAGTGTCAGATAAGTATATGAAGCAATTAGAAAGGAAAGTGATTAGTTGGCCATTATTTCAAGAGGGATGGAGTTCAAGTGTAGGGATCTCTGGCTGCAACAGTACTTCATTTTGATGAGACCACAACTGGAGAACTATGTAACTAACTTCTTAGACATGTTTGATTTTACGCAGTCCACCATTGGAGGCCATATCTTCAGCTGCTAAGAACCTGATCTCTGGAATTTCCTCTCTACACCTCTCTGCCTCTCATTCCTTCTTTGAGATGCTTCATAAAACTTATTTTTGGCCAATCTTTTGTTCATTTACTTTTAATATAGCTTGGTATCAAATTTTATTTAATAATTACTTTGAATTGGTTTCCATCATTAAAAGTGCTGTATAAATTTAATTTGCTTTTAATGTTGCATAGGACCTAGACAGAGACCACAGATATAAAGAAACTATGCAACAGCTATCATTTCCAACAACGTTGCCTGGTAGCATGGTCATGACATGTTCATCTAGGGTCGTTTTAATGGCAAATTTGTGGTGGCTTACAGTGGGAAACAAACTAATTTATCAGTAATTGAGAAAGAAAGATACAGGACTTCTCAAGATCTCATGCCATATTTAACTGCTAATGACCCTTGTATGTTGTAATTGAAAAGCAAGTGACTAAAATATTTAATTTTCTTAATTTCAATTATTTTAATGCGTGAGTTGTTTTTTGGGTTTCACAGGATGGTTTAATTTTGAAAACTGTAGTATGTGCTGTATTGGAATTCATTAAGATACTCACATTTTCCTCTCTGAATAATACGTTCAGATTAATCAGTTACATGCTTTACTGCCATTGAGCAATTCAACATTAATTTAATAGTTTTACTGCCGTTGTTCAATTACATGCATATTTACTGCATTTCTGAGAAACTAGAATTGTGGATAATGGACCTCAACATCTACTGCATGTGCAGGTGGAGCACTTCTTCTGTTTGAAACCAGATCAGAGAGGCTACTGCATGGTTATAATTGCTACAGAGTGGATACTTGAGGAGGAAGCAATTATATGAAGGTCAGTGTGGAAGTCTTTTAAGGTTAGTGTGTTAGAATATGTGTGTCTGCATTTGCCAGTTATATGGTAGGATGGGACAGAACTTGTAAACAATGGAAACGACCAAAACAAGAGACAAAATCCTTACATCCTATGCAAACTACATTACCTGGGATACAATCCTAGTGAAAAAATAAATGACTACCAAAGTCATACATTGTAGGGAAAATTACATTGGAGATGATATCACTATGTTTAGTAACTGAAAATGAATAGGTAGAAATTGGACCTTGTTGAGACCAATTTTATCATGTAAAACAGGTGTAATTTTGGGCAATAACATTCCATAGATGCTCAGCATAAGTGTTCCAGAGTAGCCTTATACACATAGGCAGGCACCTGTAATACGTAAAATAGTGTTCAGAGAGCTGTAAAATTGCAAGGTGCCTCACATCCATCTCTGGATATTTGCATTGAAATTGTAACCAATGTTGTTTATTTCTTCATGAGGTGTGGGTGTCACTGGCAAGCCAGCATTTGTTGATCTTCTCAAATTGCCCTTAAAAAGAATGACATCGGTTATAGTTTAAAGAAAAGAGGTAATCCTTTTAGGACTGAGATGAGGAGAAAATTATTTACCCAGACAATGGTGAGTCTGTGGAATTCACTACCAGAGAAAGTGGTTCAGGCCTAAACATTATCCACCTCCTTCTTGATAACATATATAGCTCTTGTGGCTAAAGAGTTCAAAGGAATATGGGGGAAGGGTGGGATTAGGGTATTGAGCTCACTAATTAGCCATGATTATATTAAACGCTCGAACAGACTCAAAGGGTTGAGTGGCCTACTTATGCTCCTATCTTCCCTAATTAGCCATGATTATATTAAATGCTCGAACAGACTCAAAGGGTTGAGTGGCCTACTTATACTCCTATCTTCCATGTTTCTATGCTTGAGAATTCCAAAGAATGGTTAAGAGTCAATTACAATACCCTAGACCAGACCAGGTAAGGATGCTAGATTTAGCTCCCGAAAAAGACATTAGTGAACTAGATGGTAAAATTAACAAGATGATGGTTTCATGGTTACTATTTCTGACACTAGTTGTCTTTTGCAGATGTATTAACTGATTTCAAATTTCACCAATTGCTGTGGTGGATTTTAGAATCCATATCCCTTGAGCATTTTCCTGGACCTCTGGATTACTAGTCGAGTTTTATTACCACAGCGCTAACATCTTCACTTTAATTCTTCAGCTGATGCTATAACCTTTGCAATGATAATCAAAGAGTAAAAATTTTACCACCTGTCCTGATTCCCCTTTCTATTGCTTCCCCTACAGATTGAGCTGAGGAATTATGCCAGTTCAAAATTGAAGCTTACGTTAGAATTGGTGTCACAGTTGAGGTGTATGCTCCATTAGTTAGGTGCCTGAAAATGGGCCACACTCATTTTGTATAGGTATTTTTATTGAAAAAAAGAACATTTTTAAGATATTTTACAAAATTACAAAAGTAATACAAACAAGTATAAGCACCAATATAAAATTAAATAACTAAGAAAAAAGATAAATAATAACCAAAAAAAGAGAAAAAAAACCCAACTAACTACTAATCTATCCGACAAACAACCAAAACGTAAAATAGAATATCATACATTTCTAGCAGTAAATGACAAAATATTTAAATAACTAGATAACATGCTCAAAATAGATTCACATCAAGACGTAATAAAACTCGTATTTATACGGGATTCCTCCTCCCGGGGGTCCCCAAACCAGCCAGAACCATTACCACAGCTAGACAAAAGCCCTGGACAGTATGGCCGAAATATATCTGTGTCGCTATAGTTCAAAAAGGGCTGCCATGTTTTATAAAATAATTCAGTTATTTTATAAAACCATATTTGTGAGGAAGTCAAGGGGGATATATTCCATGACTATCCTGTGCCAGTTTGAAAGTCCTGGGGGGGGGGGCCTTCAGCTACCCAATTCACTAAAATATTTTCCTTGCACAAAAGGAGAGAATGGCAAATAATTTCCTCCCGTGCATACCCAGGGAAGGAAAATCTGAAAAGCCCAGTAGTAGGGACACTAGATCCAATCTAATCTCCGTACCCAAGATCTCTGTCAAGGCATCCACTACTTTAAACCAATACCTACGGATCTTATGGCATATCCATAGACAATGTGTGAGAGTGCCAACTTCTATTTTACATTTAGGACACATTGGGGATGCTCCTGCCTTGAATTTTGCGAGTCGTTCAGGTGCCATATGAATACTGTGAAGTATCTTTAATTGAAAAGCCTGAGTTGTATTACAAATAGAGATCTTTCTGGCATTTTCCCAGATGTCCTCCCACATTTCTAAAGAGATTTCCAACCCTAATTCTTGATTCCAGGTTTTAAATAATCGTTCCATGTCCTTTGACACCTTATTATATAATGAGTGATAAAGAATACTGACCGAGGGCGGCCCCATCGGCCATAACACTCTCCTTTCCCTATCCAATCTGTAGGGATTAACTGTCCGTGTGGTCTTCTTTTGTATAAAGTCTCGTATTTGGAAATACTGAAAGAGGTCCCTATTAGGCAGTCAAAACTTCTGACGCAATTGCTCAAAGGACATCATAACCTCCCCATCAAACAGTTCTCCCAAGCAGGAGATACCTCTGGACCTCCAAGTTTTAAATGTAGCATCTGTCAGCCCTGGCTGAAATCTTGATGCTCTCACTATAGGGGTGTAAGGGAAGGTTTTTTTGCAGGATACTGTCATCTTGTCGCATTATCCTCCAGGCTTTAATTGTATTTAATACAATATGATATTTACAATAGTCCATAATAACTCTCATTTTGTCCATAAATAAAAGATTGATGAGAGAACATTTTGCTTGGGAGGTCTCAATATCTAACCAGATTGACTGTGGGTCACAAAAGACCCAATCAGCTACACAGGATAATAAAGAACTCAATTGATACCGCCTGAAATCTGGAAAGTCCAGTCCTCCCCTTGCTTGTGGAAGTTGCAGCTTTTCTAATTTGATAAGGGGCCATCTATGATTCCAAATAAAGTAGAGCTTATGCAACGCCTGACTCGGCAGCATCAAGGGGAGCATTCTCATAGGATATAGAAGACGAGGTAGAATATTCATTTTAACTAAGGCTACTCTGCCTAACCAAGATATTGGGAGATCTTCCCAACGTTGAAGGTCCTGCCTTATTTTCTCTAATAAGTGCACGAAATTGGCTTTATACAGCTGACCAAATACTGGAGTGATAAAAATACCTAAGTATAGAAAACCTTCTGGTGACCACCAAAAGGGGAAGCAAGATCCGTCCGGTAAATTGGATACACTAGCAAGACCTCCCAACGGTATGGCCTCCAATTTCATAAAAATTGATTTTATAACCTGAGAACCTACCAAATAGATTGACCAATTGAATTAGGCGGGGCACAGATTTCAAAGGACCACTTAAGAAGAGGAGGACATCATCCGTATAGAGAGTGATTTTGTGCTTGCCCGATCCAACCCTCGGAGCCGTTATGTTAGGGTCAGCTCATATAGTTTCCGCTAGTGGTTCAATCACCAGCGTGAATAATAATGGTGAAAGAGGACATCCCTTGCCAACACTAAAGCTATCTGAACCTAAACCATTGGTGATCACCACTGCTTTGGGATCATTATATAATACTGAAACCCATTTGGTAACTATCTCTCTGACACTGAACCTTTCCAGAGAATAAAAAAAATATGGCCATTCTATCCGATCAAATGCCTTCTCCAAGGAGACAACTAAACCCGGTATTGTTCCCTGTTGATAGGCTTGTATCACACTTCAGACCCTTTTAATATTATTAGTTGACCTGCGACGCTTTATGAACCCCCCGTCTGGTCCTCTTTTATGATATATAATAAGACCCTCTCCAGTCTTAATGCTAACATTTTGGGAAGAAGTTTGAAATCCCTGTTTAGCAAGGACATGGGTCTACATGATGAGCAATCTTCTGGGGCATTTCCATTTTTAGGAATGGGAGAGATATTTGCTTCTCTCAACGAAGGCGGGAGGCAGCCCTGACTATGTGAGTAATTGTACAATACTTATGAGTGGCCCGGCCAGATCCCCTATAAATTCTTTATAGGACTCAACCTGAAGAAGGGCTTATGCCCGAAACGTCGATTCTCCTGTTCCCTGGATGCTGCCTGACCTGCTGCGCTGTTCCAGCAACACATTTTCAGCTCAACCTGGAATCTGTCTGGCCCAGATGCTTTGCCACTCTGAAGCTGCCTAACTGTGTCCAGTACTTCCCAGGTTGTCAGGGGGGCATTCAAGATCGACACCTGCTCTGAGGTTAAGCCCGGAAGGGTGAAATTTTTAAAGGAAGATTCCATCTTCCCAGATCTTTCCTCACAGTCTTGCGATTTATACAGTTCAAAATAGAACTTTCTAAAGGCTTTATTAATCTTTTTCACAAGTCAAGATACCAACACTTTCTCTAATAGACTTAGTGGCTTGGGGAGCCTTTTTCTTTCTAGCAAGGTACGCCAGATATCTGCCAAGCGTGTCGCCATATTCAAGTAATCTCTGCTTGACAAATAGTACTTCCCTCTTTGCTGTTTGGGTAAGTGCGGTATTCAAGGCTGCCCTAAAGGCTGTGATCCTTTGTAGTTTAGTAATGGAGGGCTTGTCAACATACACTGTCTCAGCTGCCTTCAGGCGAGGCTCGAGCAGGCGCTGGTGCTCTCCCTTTTGTTGTTTCTGGGTCGCAGAATATGAGATGACCAAGCCTCGCACATATGCCTTCATGGTCTCCCACATCATCGACGGGTTACTGACTGTACCTGAATTAATTTCCCAGAAGGTTTTGAATTCCTGCGAAAAATACTTTATAAATTTGCTATCCTTCAATGAGAAGGGATCCATGCGCCAATGTCGTGGGCCTGTCCCATCATCCCTAGTCTTGACTTGGATATATACTGTGGCATGATCAGAAATAGCTATATTACCTATTTTACAAGACAGTATCGAATTCAGAAGGGTCGAGGGGGCAAAATACATATCATTTCTGGTATGGCACTTGTGTGGGTTAGAGTAGAAAGTAAAGTCTCTACCCTGGGGATGAAGGCACCTCCACACATCTACTAGTCCTAGCTCCTTATTCAGATCCGCCAGTTGTCTAGTTCTCAGAGATATACCCATAGTGCTCCTAGGTATCCTATCCGTCTCTGGGTCCATAATATAAATAAAATCTCCTCCTATAATTGTATAGCAGACCCCAAAAGCCAACAATTTAGAGAACACTTCCATTACAAATTTAAAGGGGTGTGCCGGGGGGCAATAAAGATTCAAAATTCCATATTCCTCTCCATGTATTAGGGCTTTGATCAATATATACCGTCCAGACTCATATTTTATCTGGCTTAACATTTGGAAAGGAAGATTCTTCTGAATAAGAATGACTACTCCCCTATGTTTTGAACTGAAAGATGAAAAGAAAGCCTGATCAAATCCACCCTTTAGTCACTTCAAGTGTTCTTTATCAAGTAGATGTGTCTCCTGTAAGAGAGCTACACTGACCCTTTCTTTTTTAAGACTTGATAATATCTTTTTTCCTTTTGATTGGTGAATTGCTCCCCTTGACATTCCAGGTGCACCACCTAAATGAATGGCTAATCATGATGGTCCAGGCAAGCCCGAGACCCCCCCCCCCCCAGGAGGAAGAACCCCACCCAAAAGACCTTGAATAAAGACCATAGAAAATGCGCAAATACAAAAATTCTTGAAAACATTTACACCAACACAATTAAAAACTAATCCTAAATTTAAAAAACGAAAAACATATTCAAAAGGAGACTTTTCCCCTTGCTACCAGGGGGCATAACTACCTATCATTAACCCCATCATAACTCCTCCTAGTTAGGGCCCTGCCCTCGGCCCAGGTATTATAAATAGGAGTAAACAAATTCAAGTGTTTTATAAAACCAGAGTTAAAAGTGAGCTGTTATTGAGTATGTTCAAGATTTAGATTGATAGATTTCTATCGAAAGGTTTAAGGGATTTGGGATAATGCATGAAAAAGATGTAGAAATATAAGATCATCTATAATCTCATTGAATAGCATTGTAGGCTTACTGGACTGAATGGCCTATTCCTCCTATTCTTATGCTTTCTTATCTCTTCTTTGTTGTTTGCAATTTGATTGAAGATTAAGAGTTGGATATCAATCAAACTGGCAATACCTCTATTAAATCATGAACAAAGAGCAGAGTTATAATACTGATTTTTGAGTTTTCAGATATAAACTGAGGGCTCTGATTAAAAAATGAGTGTAGCGCCCTTACCCAGTTCTAATCTGATTCCAATGCAACAAAGAAAAGCAAATGCTCCTGAAGGGACAATTATTCCCAGGTATTAGTTTGGTGAACCTTTGTTACACCCCCACTATGGCAAGTATATCTTTCCTTTGGTAAGTCGTCAAAAACACCACACAATGCTCAGATTTTCCAATCCTCTTTCAAAAAATGGTCAAAATGCCATTTGTCTGCATTGACTGCTTGCTGCACCTACATGTTAATTTTCAGTGACTTATGAACAGGGTCACCCAAGTTCCTTTAAAGTTCATAACTTCCTATACTCTCACCATTTAAGAAATACACTGTATTTCTGTTTTTCCAAGCAAAGAGTGAATAACCTCATATTTCTGCACAATTTATTCCATCCACAATTTTTGCCCAATCACTTCGCCTCTCCTAATCCACTTGAAGCAGCTTCATCTTGAATGTTGGGATGCAAGACAAAGATGCTGTGAGCATCCAGATGGACTCAACATGAATGAGTGCCAAGACAGCAAATGAACAGCTCACCGTCGCACCATGGTCCAGTCAATGAGCTGGGTGAGTGTCCTTGAGCATCGAGTATTCTTACTGCATTACAATGGTAGTTCTCTTTGCACCCAGAGGTGCAGCTTTGAAGTGTCAAAGCATCACTAGATGGATCAGAGATATGCCATGAGGTTTCTGTGTAGTTTGCATGCGTCATGTGCCAATATCTGTGGATGTAAGGTGCAGAAACTAGTGCCACAGCATTGATACCTTTTGTCCAATAATGGGGCCCTTTGATACAAATGGTGAGCTGGAGTTGCCAGGTACCCGCTCTGACTTCCATGTCATGATTCTTTGCATCTAGTTTGCTCGCAGAAGATGGTGTGATAGAAAGTTTGATATTAGTGAAGTGAGATCTGCAATTAATAAGGGCATTACCAAGCAATACTCCCTCTTGATAGGCAATTTGCCTGATGCCTGAACCTAGTTCCTGACATTGAGACAGGTTTTGCAGGACTGCTCATCATGGAAGTCAGAGGCTGTGACTCCAATCTTTTCTTGACCGCATAGGACCTCCACTGCCCAACAGGACTTCTTGTGCAATTCTATCACATCTTGCCACAGCCCACATTTCTCTGGGCACAAGATGCCACCTGATCTACCAAATATTTGCCTATTCATTTAAACTGACTAAATCCCATTATAGTTATGCAGACACTTTCTTCCCAACTATCTTTTCATTGTCAGCAAATACAGCTACAGTATACACAAACCTTTCATCCAATTCACGAATATTAAATCATACATCCTGGAGGTTCCAGCATTATGCCTTACAAAGAGTTCAGTTCTGGTTTGCGAGACTGAAGATATTCCAGTTACCCCAATATTCCATTTTCTATTACTTTGCCAATCCTCTTGCCATGCTTATAATATATTTATCACATGGAACTTGAGAGCAGCAACACTTTGTGCCCCTTGTTGCATGTCTTTTGGAAACCCAAGTAAGGTACCATAAAATGTAAAATATAAAATACTAGAATACTTCTACCACCCTGCTTGTTGCATCCTCAAAGAACTCTAATAAATTTGTCAAAAAATTCCCCTTCTATAAAATAATGTTAACTCTTCCTGATTGCATTCTGATTTTCTACGAGATACTATTTCTTCCATTATAATGGATTCTAACATTTTGTTAATGCACACGGCAGGCCTATACTTCCCTGCTCCCTGTCTCTCTCCTTTTTTTGAACAGGTGTATTACATTTGCAATTTTCTAATCCGAAAGGAGATTTCCAGAATCTTGGGAATTTTGGAAGATTGAAAAGAGAATGTTTATTTAGTTACTTGCTTGAAGACTTTTGGAATGCAAACCATGAAGTCCAGGCATATAGTAAAGAAATACTTGTTCTAAGACTACATTTTCCTTGTTTTCCATTATAAATTCCCCAGTCTTAGCTTCAAAGTGACCAATATTTACTTCTGCTAATCTTTTTTTTGTATATCCATTGAAGCTCTAACTGTTTGTTTTTAGATTTCTTGCTAGTTTACTCTTGTAATTTAATTTCTCATGCTGAATTATTTTCTACCAATTCCAATTGTTTCAAATTGTTCATTGTTTCTAAAATGTTCAACCTTCTGAACTACTCCTATTCTTCCCAAGAAATTCTTTCAATTTTATATCATCTTTAACTTGCTTATTTAACCACAGAAGGCATCCCCGTCCATCTTCTCTCTCATTCTTTATCAATACAATAGCTTTGAGAGTTATGAAATACTTCATTAAATGTCTGCTTCTCTATCATCTTATCCTATAATGCCTTTTCTCAATTCATTATAGCCAACCCTAACTTCATGCTATTTTAATATCCTTCATTAAAATTTCCTCTTGTTTACAAGTGAAGCTGGAAATTTTAAATCCTTAAAGCATACTTCACCAACTAGCAGCACCTTGTTTGAAGTGGAGGAGACTGGCCTCTCATACTTAATGACCTTGCATGTCCAACTGATTAATAACAGCTATGGGCCAGCTTTCTATTTGCTAGATTCTGTTCTTTTCCAGCACTTGAAATTCCTTGTGGATATGGTCTAACAAACTTAATTACTAGAAAGGAATTTTAAAGGTTTGACCATTTATTCCATCAGGGCAGGTAAGTCTAAAGAAATTTATTGAGGCTGTATTGAATCAAAGACAGCATAAATTTTCACGCCTAATCTAAAATTTTGGCCATGTGTGCTGTAAATTATGTTGGTAAGCAATCAAACAATATTAGGTATTAGATGAAATAAATAGTCATTTATACTACTATAATCTGTGATGACTATAATAACTGCATTGAGCAAATGGCTCAATCTCAAAATCAGAGTGTACAGTTGGATCAGCTAAAAAGCTACCAGAAACAAGAGATTAGCGAAGTAAAATATCAAATCACTAATGATTACAATAACCAAACCAAAAGCATTATAAGTATCCCATTTTATTTTGTTTTCAAAAGGACAAGAATACGTGTTCATCTTCAAATAAGGGGAGACACCAATCAGTATTAGTTGCTGAAATGAAATTTTTGTAGAACGTAAACACATTGTACAGTGACCACAGTGAAGGGGAATTAAACACCTGGTGTCCTCAAAATGTTTCCTCAGAAAAGGTTTCCAGATTAATTTACACATACAAATAAAATCGAATCCGAAGCAAACATACAGCAGCTACATTTATAAAACATTCACTCGTCGGAGTCGCTGGCTGGCTCATCATTTATTGTGCATCCCTAGTTGCTACTTAAGTGAAATAAGCCCCAACAACTTAATCAACATTCTGAAAAATATAACTTATTTGTGTGCATTTTAAGTTGGTTAGTGCTGCAATACAGTACAATTATGTACAAAACCCTAGAACAGTTTAGACATTAATATAAACATAAACCACAGATTAACTTAAAATACAGATTTTGAGAGTTAAAACTTTCCAACTAAACTATTTAATGTAGAATTTAGCAGACCCATCAGTCAACATATGCCCCTTTCACAGAAATGCCCCAAGATCCAGCCTATTATGAGCATAAGAATGGCCTCTCCTGGTGAATCAGGTTGAGCGGTGTTTTAGGACAAAAAGTACAATAGTAATTTTGGGTAGGGGCACTGAGTGGGGGTGTGCAATAATGCAGATGTAGTGAAGCATGAGTAGTTATGAAGTTGCGAAGTATGAATACGTTAGGATTTTAGTAACCTTCATGATGAGACAGGTCATGCACGCTCATTATAATATCGAGATTTCAATTGCCTCTTACCTGTTAATAACAAATACTGTATCTTATCCTTGGGTCTTCGTGAGGACCAGTACTCTGAATACTACCAAGCAGTCCTCAATTTCAGTTGTCAACTGGGTGAATTCCTGACTAAGACTAATATCACTGATTAAAAAAAGGTGGCTGATTGGTTTGTATTTTTGTGTGTGTGCACAACTGGCTATATGTTTCATGTAATGTTCTGGAATTTTTTTCCATATACAGCAGAATTCTTGCAATGATTTATTTTCAGCCTGAATTGGAGAAGGGATTTTTAAAAAAGTGTACTAATTTTCCTGATGCATGATACAGGTATTTGTGGATCAGGAGCATTGACAGTCATGTGGTTAGATTTGATGGAATAGCCAGTCAGCTTTTATCCATCATTTCTATATAGAGTCATAGAGATGTACAGCATGGAAACAGACCCTTCGGTTCAACCTGTCCCTGAAATAACAGATAACTGCATTTTCCTAGTTTCAATATTGTTAAAATCCCACAGGTGGTCATAGCTGTTTTACGTCATCAATGCTACACATTTGGAAATGAGGGGAGACACCTGTTTCACCTCATGTCTGTCTCAGATTGACTGAAAATGTCCAGGGAACAGCCTTGAGATCTTCCTTCCATTTGCTATTAGCAATGTTAGTTACAAATAAAATCTAAAATTTCAGCATTGTAACAATCCTAACAAAAAATAGTTTTCATTTTTTTTAATGTATAATTTATTTATTAGATTACTTACAGTGTGGAAACAGACCCTTTGGCCCAACAAGTGCACACCAACCCTCCAAAGAGCAACCCACCCAGACCCATTCCCCTCTTCACCTAACAGTACAGGCAATTTAGCATGGCCAATTCACCTAAGCTGCACATTTTTGGACTGTGAGAATAAACCGGAGTACCCGGAGGAAACCCACGCAGACATGGGAGAATGTGCAAACTCCACACAGACAGTTGACTTGAGACAGGAATTGAACCTGGGTCTCTGGCGCTGTGAGGCAGCAGTGCTAACCTCTGTGCCACCATACCACTACTCCGAATATATTTATTCATTCATGTTGGAAAATCAGCTGCCAGTAGACTTATTTTGTTTTTGCTCGAAGCTGGGACATTTCAGAGTCAGCATCTCAGACTGGGCCTCTGTGTTGCAGAGTTCAGAATCTCCTGTCGACGACAGCGCCTGAAATGTTGCCCGATGTTCATACTTACTTCCCGCTGTAAATTGTGGGTGTTCCGCTTGGCTGCTGACCAGATCCAAGCATGCTTGAGGACCTGCTGTGCAGTGTATCGATTTCTGGGATTCACCACCAGCAGCTTGCTCACAAGATCCTTAGCACCTGATCAAAGCAGAGCACGAAACAATCATCTAAATCATGCCACTGATGACTGAAGCACTGGCACAGAGACAAAAGTAACAAGGAGACAGTTTTGGAAAGTAACTTTTCCAGTTGCAGGATCCTGAAGTGGACAGACGCCTACCTGGACTGCATGATAATAATGCAAATCACCCCACTGAAAATTTAAACACCCCAGGCAATTATGTCAACTGTGCATGTGTCAGGACCTCTGCAGTCCTCCACCATTGACTGAACTCTGCTGGTTCTGGATCTCCATGCAAGCTGCCAATTTCCTGTTCCCTTCCCTTATGCCATAGAGTTACACAAGGAAAACTGCTAACATATTTGCAGAAAGCCAACTGGTGGATGACACCTTGAGATGAACATGTACTAGGTGCCATTAGATTCTTGTGCACGATTGACTTGATCAGGAAAGTAGGGCATAATTACATAAAGATTTAATGAGTCTTCATTGCAAATGTATTAAAAGAAAGAAACCAGCACAGGAAAGCGAGAGGCTCAACCCATCATAAACATATCACTGCAGTTAATCTCTAAATGTGAACCAGCTATCAGAAAGCAAAATTCCAGTTCCCATCTCATTAAGTTATCTCAATGTCACATTTCCCCTTCTTGTATGCCCCATAAAATCCCCCAAATTCACTACCTATCTAATTTAACTGACGAGTCACAGCATAAAATGAATCTCACCATCAGAAATACTGTCCCAATACGGAGAGAGGAATTCATATTCTCCAAGTTGGATCATTTCAAATAACTCCTCTTGGTCTCGCTCCAGACTACGAAATGGAGGAAAGCCACACAGCAGGATATACAGGATTACACCAGTGGCCCACATATCCACTTCAAACCCATAACCTATGAAAAGAATGTAACCAAATGTTAAAGACAGTATGGACTTGCTTCAGTAGGTACACAGATACTAACTGTAGTTGAAGGTCAATACAGTGTTCTATTGAACTTAGTGTTACAAAAGGAGGAGTAGGTTGAGTGGAAGAGTTACTCTTTTATACATTGGAATAGTAGAGACTCAGTAATTAAATATGAAGAAGGCAAATTTAACTTACTGCCCCAAAATGACATTAGTAACATAAAATTATAGCCTGAATAAAGCTGTATGTAGCACAGGGGTAAATAAATGGTTAAATGCCTATTTTGTTGAAGGGTCAACATTTCACTAAACATTAATGCACAGTATAAAATGCTATTAATCAAAAATAATAAATTACGAAGTGGAAGTAGGAACACTTCCATTGTACAGAGCCTTAGTCACATCTCGGCTGCAGTAATGTGTTTGGTCTGTGCACAGCACCTCAGACAGCCTAGTCTGACTTTAGAGGAGGTACAGCATAGATTCACCAGAACAGCATTTAAAGTGTTAAATCATACAGCTAGTTTGCATAAAGTTGACTGGTTTCCCTGAAATTTAAAATGTTGAGGGTAATTCTAATTGAGATCTTTAAAAGTAGAGAGGTTTGATACTCTTGATGCATAAAAAATATTCCCTCTGCTGAAGGAATCCAGAAAAACATAGTATAAAATTAGAGCTGAAATTAAGCAATTTGGCAGTGGAATCAGAAAGGACTATTGCACACTGTGTGTACTGGAAGCCTAGAATTCTCTCCCAAAATACTGCGGCTGCTGGATCAATTGAAACTTT
This sequence comes from Chiloscyllium plagiosum, assembly GCF_004010195.1. Classification (NCBI taxonomy): domain Eukaryota; kingdom Metazoa; phylum Chordata; class Chondrichthyes; order Orectolobiformes; family Hemiscylliidae; genus Chiloscyllium; species Chiloscyllium plagiosum. The sequence continues at coordinate 106,012,994 of NC_057713.1, read as the reverse complement.
CAAGACTATAGATTATAGGCATCAAGGGATACTGATCAAATGAAGTTGAGGGACTCAGCTATGGTCTAATTGAATTTAATTCAGCAGGATGGGGTTGGATGGCCAACTCCTGTTCCTACATTCCTACACATAAGCACTGCATATGCTGAAGCAAGTTAAATCAGGGTACAGTCAATGTGGGAAGGGAAATTCAGGGAAATGTGACTAGGACACACATGTGAATAATGGAATACCACTTGTCTAGGGAATTAACACCAATTTGCACTGGCTGGTCATTGCAGTTTTGTATGGGAACTTCTACATAATTCTGAATCATTTCAGGGGATGGCAGGAGAATTGGTGAGATATTGGAAGTTCAACATTACCAAGGAGCACTCCTGATGTGTTAAAATCTAGAAAATTACTACATGGTGCAACATAAGATTCCCAGTCTGGATGCAGGTTCTCGAGAGGTATTTTTCATTTGCAAGTATTTTCTCCAACAGCTTCAGTATAGAAACATCTTAAGCTTGCTGACCCCCAATTTATTCTCTTTATAGTTGATGCTAAGTGACACCAGTCAGTGGGAATATAATAACATGAAAATCTACTCTGTCACAAAGAAATAAATTACCCAATTTTCGGTTGTTGATTCTCCTAAACTGGGGTCAAACACATTTCTTCTCATGTCAGTAGCAAAACAAATTGTTAACATTTGGGAAACTTGTGATTTGAACTTAAATGTCAAGAATAATGCAACAGAGTGCACTAAATACAACTGTGCATTTTAATGAAGTCCATTACAAGTAACCAATAACAGGGGGAACACAGTATCTAGTCTATGATGCTTAAATAGTTATGTTATGGCAATAGTTTTTCTGTTGTATGTGATGGGCATTTATTGGGGAGTTAGGATGGGGCGTTATAGAATTTTAAGCTTCTGACTTGGTTTTGTAGCCACCATATTTATAATGCTGGTGCAGTTAAATTTGTGGTCAGTTATGACCTTGAAGATTTGATTATGGGGGACTTAGAGATAGTAATTCCATTGCATGTCATTGGGCAATAGTTAGATCCTCTTTTGTTGAATTATTCTCTGGCACTTGTATGGAGTGAATGTTACTCAAACCTAAATATGATCCTGATCTTGTTACATATGACCGCAGGCAGATCTATTATTTATGGGCAATGGGGCAGAACATCCAGTAATAAACATTCCTACTTCTGTTCTTATGATGAGGGAAGTTCAGTTGAAAATTTTTGGGTCCAGATGAATACCCTGAGGAAATCCTGAGCAACACGATGGAGCAGAGATCATTGACCTCCAAAAACCACACCATCATCTTTTGTGCTTTGTAGGCCGCTAGCCAGTGTTGAGTTGTCTTCATGACTCCCATTAATTTCAATGTTACACCTTGATGCCACAGGGTCAAATTCTGCCTTGATGTCAAAGCCAGTCACCCTTACCTCTTTGAATTTATTTTTGTCTATGTGTGAATAAAAGCTGTAGTGAAGTCTGGAGCCAGTTGGTCCTGGCAGAACCTAATATTCTTCTAAATAGTCTGCATCTGGCAGCAAAATTCTTGCAATTCTCTACTCAGATTAGAGTTAAAACTGCTACATCATTGGGCTCCAATTTGCATATTTTAGAAAAAGGCTCGACATACTTTGGCTGGCAGCTTTCCTACCTTTTCCGAAGAGTTAATAAAAATTGGCAACAGCGACCCTAGGTGGGTCACTGAAGGCTAAGTTACCCATTACATTATAACTATTTATGTGACCCTAAGTGGGTCACTGAAGGCTAAGTTACCCATTACATTATAACTATTTATGTGCTTGGTAGGGTCAAAAATCAATCCATATTTAAGCCTAATGAAATTCTTTCAAGGAAGAAAAGTCTGCAGGAGTACGAATCAGTACTTTTGTATAAATGAGTTGACAGAAAAAAAATCACTTTGTCCACAAACCGTGTCTGTATTCTCACAAAACCCTCCACCCGCAGCAGGCCAGTGTCTACATGATGAAGTTTGCCACAATGGCTCTTGCAGTGCTTCAGTACAGAAGATCTGAGCAATGACTAGTTATAAAACATTCTCTCCAAAAATCATTAAATAGGAAGTCAAACATCCACATTCAACTCCATTTTACACAGTGGGCTGAAAGAATTGGTTTTGTAAATCGAATAACCTTTGGTCATTCCAGAGCCTGTACATTTATTGAAAGGTATAGTCTGCCTTCAGCACCCAAGGTCTCCATTTAAGTGGCACATGATGGTACTTCAAAAAGCGATGAAAGCTTTTTGTTGCATGAAAGAGATTGACGGATAATGGAGAACGGTACATTAGGTGCAGGACTAAAAGCAAATACAAAGCAGACAACAGAAGAAGCATTATCAAGGAATAACAAAATATGCTGCACAGCAAATAAATGTCTTGCAACACTCATGTGCAATGATAGGAACAATGGCTAACACCAACAAACCCAATGGCTAACACCAATAAACAAGTTTATAATATTTAATTCCTACTATTAGGATATATTTTCCTATCGTCTTTAATACCTTTCTCAGACAGGATTTCAGGAGCCACATATGTTGGTGTCCCACACACAGTAAATATGGGGCTGGTCACTTTCAAAGCGAGGCCAAAGTCAGCTAGTTTTAATACTGGGCTTCCATCAGCTTTATGTTGAACCTACAGTTGGAAGTCAAACACTTAGAAGAATTAGAATGAAATAGTTCATGACCACAGAAAACATATTGTTCAATGCAAAGTTTGTTGGTGTTAGGAAGTAGATGCTTATCAAGGAGTGTACCTAGATACAGTGTATAAACCCCTCCACATAGTATTAACATGTCACAACTGTTGTCTGAGTGAGATTTCTGACACAGCTATCCTGGGCAACACAAGATGGATTATTGATTTTCGTAGGAACATTATGGGCACTGTTATGTTGCGGCTATTCCCATTAGGAGTGGGCTTGGGGCTATCTAACCGCACTTCACATACAGCTTTTAAAGCTACAAGTGAAGATTTTTATTACACCTGCCTAAGCTGGATGGATGTGAACTTCAGCCTACACGTGAAAGGTCCAATGCACTAAACTAGTCTCTGAGCAATGTTTTTCACAATTCACTACAAATTTCAATGTAACCTGATGAATTTAAATTTTACAGACTAGCAAAATTTTACATAACAGGAACAGGAATCTAGGTGTACTGTTTCTGCTGTGACCTCTCAGAATCATATCACAATACAAATAATTACATACATGAAAAAATGAAGGGCTTCATTTGGCCATCATGTTTTTGCCAGCTCCTCTAGTGAATTTATTTACTTCATCCAATTGCTGGAAGTCAATGCCTCACTGGGAATGTAAACTTTATCATCAACCAACCCTTGGGGAATGCTGTCAAGTTAAAACTCCAAGAGTGAAATAAGGAGAGAAACATGCAGCTATGGCACAGCCATTTCAAAGCAGATTCACTGTGGAAACAGGCCATTTGGCCCAACAAGTCCGCACTAATCCTCCAAAGAGTAACCCATCCAGACCCATTCCCCACCTATTACTCTACATTTAACCATGACTAATGCACCTAACCTACACATCCCTGAACACCAAGGGCAATTTAACATGGCCAATTCACCTAACCTGCACATCTTTGGATTATGGGAGAAAACCAGAGAACCCAAAGGAAACCCACTCAGACACGAACAGAACGTGCAAACTCCACACAGACAGTTGCCCAAGACTGGAATTGAACCCAGGTCCCTGGTGCTGCGAGGCAGCAGTGCTCACCACTGAGCCGCCATGCCACCAAATATTAGCTGAAATATGGGAAGTTATTTTCAGCCAGTGTATGTGTATCAGTTTTAGTCATGGAATGACTTCTAACACAATTTGGAAACATTCCCATAGGGAAAGATGGACTTTTATTGTACCTTTCCAAGGGAAGTGAGCATCACTGACAGGACCAGCATTTGTTGCACATCCCTAATAGCCCTTATACTGAATGCTTTGCTATATAATTTCAAGGGATACACAAGAGTCGGTCATGTTGCTGGGGGTCTGGAATTACCCAGAGCAGAATAAGGATGAGATGTCACCTTCCCTAGTGAACCATTTAAGGTTTAATGACAATTGATCATAGTTTCATCGTCACCAGTCATGAAACTAGCTTTCATTTCCAGATTTTATTAATTGAATTGGAATTTCACAAAGTGCTGTGATAGGATTTAAACCTTCATCCCCACAACATTGGCCTGTACTTCTGCAATACTAGGCCAGCAACATTACTGCTCCACCACTATTTCCCGAGCTTTATAGAAATGACCTTCAGGAAATGTGACCAAGATCACAGAATCAAGATGAGATAATGGTCAATGAATTACACAGGTATTAGATAGATACTCCTACGATAGCCTAATTAAGTGGCATAACTGCAAGCAATCATGTGACTGACACAAGAACTCCAATTACATAAAATCTAAAACTGGACTAGTGAAAAACATTTCACTCCATTATCTCTCCAACTAGTCATGATTTGGAGGTGCCGGTGTTGGACTGGGGTGTACAATGTTAAAAATCACAAAACACCAGGTTATGATTAGATTACATTACAGTGTGGAAACAGGCCCTTCGGCCCAACAAGTCCACACCGACCCGCCGAAGCGAAAACCACCCATATCCCTACATTTACCCCTTACCTAACACTACGGGCAATTTAGTATGGCCAATTCACCTGACCCTGCACATCTTTGCATTGTGGGAGGAAACCGGAACACCCGGAGGAAACCCACGCAGACACGGGGAGAGGCGGGAATTGAACCTGGGTCTCTGGCGCTATGAGGCAGCAGTGCTAACCACTGTGCCACCGTGCCACCCATAATAGTTAAGCCTTCAACATATTGTCTAGCTATCACCATTGTTAACAGTTAACCCGAGAATGCAACTTTCAAATAAAGGTTTTGTGATTTACACATGAAAGAAGTGAAACTATCACTGTATTCTAACAAATGAAAGGCTTAACAGACAATCAAATTTTCAATGTATAATTTCAGTTACATCACACTGTAAATTTTTGCTATAAATTCTGTTACAATCGAGCCCTCCACTATCACCTGATGAAGGAGCGTCGCTCCAAAAGCTAGTGTGCTTCTAATTAAACCCGTTGGACTATAACCTGGTGTTGTGTGATTCTAAGTTGATGGAGGTAATTGGTCTTCATTGCCTCACATAGTGTTACATCCTTTCCTCTCATACAAACTTGTAGGCTGTTTGAATTTCAGCTACCACCTCTGGGGTCTCCTCAAATGACCGGAGGTGGTTTCTGGCCTGGATGCACACATGGCAACTTGCCATTTGGCGTTAAGATTGGAATCTTGCTGAGCGATCAGGGGTCTGTGATAGTGAGAAACATGCTGCCTTTCTTTGGAGAAAATCTGCCAAACCACAAGCCAAGTGGGAAAGCCAACAATGGAATCAAGATTGTGCATGTGAGTTCTCACCTCATGACAGCTGCTGACTAATCTGTAGTTTTATCAATTTTCCACCAGTACAGGGCCTGAATATAGACAACTGATCCCCTGGTCTGCTGCAGACTTCAAAGGAATTTTGAAGAGGCAATTAACAAACATCCGGCAACTCCAAATCATAACAAATATCCTGTCCAAGTAATTAATAGTGCTGTGAAGATCTGATTGATCTTTTAGGACCATAAATCGCATAACTTGAGGGTTTTCTATCTTTTCTTCTAACCATCTTATATTATCCACTGATGTTTCTTATATAAACAATTAGCAGATTCATTGGAAGGTCCTCAATATGCAGCCAAGAATAAAATTTCAATCATCATTACCCGAGAAGCTTTTGACTTTTTTTATAGACCTACAAATTGAATCCAAAATGACTGCTGTAGTCTTTATGGAGCTTTTCTTCTGCAAATCTATTTTTAGCAGGTCCACTGACAGATGGACAGGTCATGAGAGCTTTACTGGGCCAGAGACCTTCAAGTGGTTAAGATGGCACACTGCTTTCATTCGGAGAGCTGTTTTCCATGAGTATGGCGACTGTATTCTAGCCTAGTATCAAAGTTTCTAATCAGAGTTGTCATAGATTGTTCTTTGTCAAGGTAGAGCCACTCATCTGTTCTAGTGATCCACAAAGAATCTTTGTGTGCAAGTTGTGTTTAAGAAAGAATGTCATATTTGTGTTGAAAGTAATGAATGTCAAATATCAAAGCTAGGTTCCCCTGCTGCTTCCTCTGTGGATTGGAGAAACCAGACTCTCACCTACTGGAAAATGAATTCTTTTAAAATATTAACAAATGGAAATTGTGTAAATTCAAGCATATTGGATTGGTTGCTCAACAACAGCTTTTTCTTTCATTTAAACTTAAAATTATTCTCCTTTGGCTCTTAAGAATTCCAACAATGATTCGAATTCAATGACCACTCATTTAGTGCCCTCAGAAAATGTACATGATTGGAAACTAAACTCAAAGAAAATGATTAAGGGCAACTAGAGATAGGCAAAAATACTGGCCAGTTGACATTTCAGGCAAAATCCCTTCATCAGGAATGCCCGAAACGTTGACTGTCCTGCTCCTCGGATGCTGGCTGACCTGCTGTGCATTTCCATCACCACACTCTCGACTCTAATCTCCAGCATCTGCAGTCCTCACTTTCTCCTAGTTAAAAATACTGGCCAGCTAGGGACGTCCACATTCTATGAATGAATTTAAAAAAATGCTAATCCAGTTTCTGGGGCAGAAGGAGGTGCATTAACAGTTCATGAATGAGAAAACCTATATTCCACTAACAACCATCAGTCCAATGAATAGAAGAATTAAAGTAGAAGCCTTTTACGTGTAATAGCATCTTAAAAGTAAATTTTATATCAATAATGAAACATTTCAAACATATCGAATAAAACTGTTAACTCACATTACATACTAAACCAAAGATTCATTCAAGCCAGAAGGACAACTTTTACAAAGCATTTACTAATTCATGGCTCACATATTTGCATTGTGTTCATCACTTTTGAAATAAATTGTAAATCTTACTGGTCCCCATTCTTTAGCCTCATATTCATCAAGCATTAATTTCAATAGATAGGAATGTATACAGAGGACACATTGGATCTATGTTTGAGCTTCCAATATACACTCCTGACATAAGCTCAACATCAAAATTTACTCCAAAATTTCAAAAGGGTGAGCTTTTTAATTCAGAATCTGAAAATTTTCTGACACATTATGAAACCTCATATAACTTTGCTCCTTGTTTATTACATGACCAGGTGGGTGCTTTCTAAATCATGCATAGACATTAGACTTCTTTGCTAAATTTCCAAGATATCTACAATCAATAAGTAGAAAAGGTAAGTTGAAGTTAGATAACATAATGAATTATATTTAAAGAATAAAAATAGCTATTGTTAATATTATAATGATATTCAAAATACAATGTGGGCAAAAGCACGATTTTCTCTAAAGCATAAAGTATGACATATATAGTTCCTTCAACATCCCAACGAACTCTCAGATAAAATAAACCAAGTCACCTAAGTTATCAGGGCAAGTAACCAACCTCTAAGTGAAATCCCAAGGAGGACAGAGGTAAAGTGGATAAAGATTCTAAGAATTAAACTGCTTAGGACACAACCATTAATATTGGGGTGAAGCAAATAGTGGATTTAACACTGTGAATCCATGAGTGATGGATAAATGAGGAAGAATGCAATATTAAGAATAGGTACACTCTGTAGTGTAAAAACAACTTGTCAGTACTTACAAGAAGATTTTCTGGTTTCAAATCACGATGCACAATGTTCTTTCTGTGGATGTATGCTAATGCATCACAAAGGTTGTCCATCATAAGGGCAGCATTGCTTTCTGTAAACTTAACACTATCTGTAATTGCATCAAATAGGTCTCCTCCATGAATGTATTCCATAATAAGGTATATTTCACCCTCTGTCTCAAACTCTTCAATGAACCTCACAATATGAGGGTGAGAAAGGCTCCTTACAATTGCAATTTCATTTTCAATCATGACCTCTTTTCCTTTTAACTTAGATTTGTCAATGATTTTCACTGCATATTCATATTCTGTATTCCTAAGCCGACATTCTTTTACTAAAGCAAAGTTACCGTCTCCAATAGTTCTACCAATTTCATAATAATGCTCAATTTCTCTTCGAGGTTGTGATTGCTGTGGTCTTGACATCAGTAATTGTGTTTCTCTAGAATGAATGCTATGGTCTTTGATTAAGGGCTGTTCCATTCTGATTGTTTTTACAGGTTGGTTTTGAGCTTTTTCCACTTCTTCATCATTCCATGTTTGTTCTTCCTCATCCCTTGAAGTTTCCTGACCACAACAGCATTTTTTTCTATCTTCTTGCTTTGACATTTTACAGTTTTCATCTCTTAGAGCATGCGATTTATCTTCCGTTCTCCATTGGTGATCCTCCTTTTGCCCTTGTTGTCTTTCAGGCTTCACTTTATCCCATTTATCTGTTTCTCCTTCTGCTTTAATGCTCTTCTGTTCCCACCTTATATTCTTCATTGGCTGTTCTCCTTCATTGTCACATTTATCTTCTTTCCATTTATTCCTGTTTCTTGCTACCTCTCTCCTTTCCATTTCCTTAAACTCATAAGACATTTTTTGTTTACTATTGGCTTCAATTCCATCTTCTTCCCATTCAGTTCTTCCCACCTGCAATATCTTCATTTCTTCCACTCTTTTACCTCCTCTTTCATATGTCTCTATATCCTTTTCTGTTCCTCTACTCTTCTCCTTGCTTTTATGCTTCTTCTCCTTTTTGTTGATTTGGTATTTATCCATTTCTTCTTTGTCCCTGTCAAAGTTTCCATCATTCTTCTGCTGTCTTGCTATCTCATCCAGCTCTCTGTACTCTCTTGCCCATCTCTCCTGTTCCCATTTCCGAGCTCTCTCTCTTTCTTGTTGTCCCACTCTGGTTCGGACTTCTTCCATCTTTTTGGCAATTTGTTTTTCGGATTGAGCAACTTCAGCATTTTTGAATCTCATCTCACTGCGTCTGTAGGGAGGTTTCTCAGAATGACACCAGTGTCGCTGGATCAAGCTCCAGGCATATGGATTCTTGGGATAGAGTTCTCTTAATACTTTCTTTATATCACTCATAGTTATCTGCTCTCTGCCAGCAGCAATAAACACATCATCTCCTCTGTAAAAATCTGAAATACTTCTCACTTCTTTCCCTTTCAAATTGTACAGCTTCTTCACACATTCACCTTTGCCATGGAGATGTCTCATAGCTTCTGCGATATCACTTATGAGTTGCTCAAATGTCTGCGTGCAGTATCTGTTCAAAAGAATGGTCACCTTCTTATGTGATTGCCCACTTGCTTTTATTATTGTCATGATCCTCGGTTTTGCAGGAATGGTGTCAGAGTGGATAGCATGACAGCAGCCCCTTTTGTGAAGGAGTGTATTGCGATTCGTGGCACCAGGCAATGACTGTCCAAAAGTACCCCGTCCTATGGGTGGATATATTGCCTGCAAGTTATCTTCCTGAAGCTCACTGCTTAGGTCATCAAACAAGGCTTGTTTCTCTGCAAAACAGAAGATTTAATAGTTTAGTCTTCCTAGTTACACCAGCTTTTTTCAAAAATTAAAACCAGAAAAGCTCCAATGATCAACATTATCCAGCATGAGTGCACAATATGCAAGTGACTTATGTAAGACTGAATTATTCCTTTGCACTATGCTAAGGATCTAAATAGGAGAGAGCTTAGATGTTGGTTGTTTTTTGAAAAAAAGAGTTCTCATTGATCTATCTGTCATCAAATGCAATTCATAAATGAACCACTGAGGGTCTGGAGACAACACTCACTGTGATACATTGTACATCACGTGTTAAGAAGCAATTCTTAATCTTAAATTATGATTAAGCCTCTCAAACTGGTCAGAAATTTTGCAACAATTAGTTTCTCCACTGCTACTTTATGATCTTGCCTTTATTTCCATTAACCTGTAAAGTCAACATTGCCTCAAAGGTTTAATTGCAATTGAATCCAAACTCAATTTAATTGTATTTCCCAATATTATACAATTTAAACTTTAATTCCTAAAGCTAAAAATGATATTCTAAAACTCCAAAAACCATGAATTAAATATTCACAACAATAGCTACCAAGGAAGCAGCACTGAAATTGGCACAGTGTAGCATAAATAGTGAGATCTATCAGTCTACACTCAACATGTCACACAGAGCAGAATTAAGCAGGTGTAAATCCTGAAGGCGGCCAGTAATTTACTGCATAGGTCCTAACGTTTATGAAAATAACAGAGGTGCAGGCCTTAAGTACCTGGTCTTTCAATAAAAATGGTTCCTGTGTACCAGCAGTTGTTTCATCTGACTGCAAGGGAACGAGTGTAACATGTGGGAAGTTTTTAAGGAGTCTATTAAAATGCATGCATTTCTGTGCATAGCATTATCTCACTACAATCAAACACCAGAATTGACTTCTGCTTATTCACTCATGGGGTCTGGGTTCCCTGGGCTACTATAAATATTGGAGGAGAAAGTGAGGGCTGCAGATGCTGGAGATCAGAGCTGAAAGTGTGTGGCTGGAAAAGCGCAGCAGGTCAGGCAGCATCCAAGGATCAGGAGAATCGACGTTTCGGGCATAAGCCCTTCTTCGATTCTCCTGTTCCTTGGATGCTGCCTGACCTGCTGCGCTTTTCCAGCAACACATTTTCTGCTATAAATATTGGCCCAGCTATAGTTGCCCGTTAGATGGTGGTGCTGTGTTAGTTCCTTGAATTCCTGCTGTCTTTTTGATGTTGAAATGTTGTTAGAGAGGGAATTCCAGGATTCTGGCCCAGTGACACTGAAGAAATGGTGATGCATTTGAAATCCAAGTTAGGATAATCAGCGCCTTGGAGGGGATCTTGCAGGTTGTGGGGGTTCCCATGTATTTGCTGCCCTTGTCCTTCTTGATGGTAGTCATCATTGGTTTCTACCATTGCTTGGCACACTTTCCTCATTTCTGAAGAAGGGCTCATGCCCGAAACATCGATTCTCCTGCTCCTTGGATGCTGCCTGACCTGCTGCACTTTTCTAGCAACACATTTTCAAAGCTATTGAAGGTCAAGGGTCAATAGTTAGACAGTCAGTTGATGGAAATGGTCATTGTCTGGCACTTCTGTAAGTATTACATGCTGCTCCTCAGTCTAACCCTGAATTTTATCCTGGTCTTGTTGCATTTGGAATTCTTCAGTATGAGGAGTCATGAATAGTGCTGAACATTGATGATTGCACAGTGAACATTCCCACTTCTGACCATATAACGGAGGGAAGGCCATTAATGAAACAGTTGAAGATAGTTGGGCCAAGGACACAACCCTGAGGAACTTCTACAGAGATATGCTGGAACTGAGATGACCACCCTCTGACAATCAAAACTGTCTTCCTATGTACTAGATATCAACAGACATCTCCTTGATTCCCACTGGCTCCAGTTTTGCTTGGGCTCCTTAATTGCACATTAGGTCAAATGCAGCCTTGATGTCCAAGGCAGTTGTTCACACCTCCCCTCTGAAGTTCACCTCTTTTATTCATGTTTCAACCAAGGCTGTAATTAGGTGAGAAGCTATGGTCCTTGGGCAACCCAAACAGGGTGGCAAGAGCAGATTACTGCTGAGTAGGTGCTGCTTGAAGGCACCTTTGATGCCACCTTCCATCACTTTACTACTGATGGGCCAATAATTGGCTAGGTTGGATTTGTCCTGCTTTGGGAGTACAGCATCCACTTCGGCAATCTTCCACATTGTTAAGTAAATGCAGTGTTGTAGCTGTACAGGAATAGTTTGGTGTGGGGTATGGCAAATTCTCAGAATGTTGTCAGGCCCCATTCCTTTTACAGTATCCAGTGTCTTTAGCTATTTCTCGATATGTGGAGTGAATCCAACTGACCAAAATCTGGCATCTGTGTTGCTGAGACTTCCAGAGGAAGCCAGGATGGATCAACCACTTAGTACTTCTGGCTGGAGATTACTGCACATGTATCAGCCTTATTTTTTGTTGCGCTGAATTGGGTGGGGCCTCCCATCATTTGAAAATGAGAGTATTTGTGGAGGGTCCTCTGACAGTGAGTTGTACATTTGTCCTCCACCATTCATGGCTGGATGTAGCAGGACTGCAGAGTTTTAAACTGATATATTGCTTTTGGAATCACTTAACTTTGTCGACCACTTGCTGCATATGCTGTTTGGCACACAAATAATCCTAAATTGTAGATTCTCCTGGTTAACACCTTATTTTAAAGCTATGCTGGTGCGGATTCTGGCATGCCCTCCCACACTCTTTATTGAACCACACTTGATGGTCATAATAGACCATGAGGTTATAGATTGCATTGGAGTATAATTCTGTTGACGGACATTGAAATCTCCCAGAGTACACTCTGTGTCCTTGCCATCCTCCAAGTGGTGTTCAACATGGAAAAATACCGATTCATCCATTGATGGTTCAGGTAGGGGGAATGGAAGGTTTGGTTGGTAGGTAGTAATCAGCAGCCGATTTTGATCTAATGTCATGAGACCCGTGGAGTCCGGAGTCATTTTTCAAGATTCCCAGGGTAAATCTCTTTTAACTGTATACTACTGTGAAGGTACTATTGCTGAGTCTGCCTGCCAGTGGGCTGGGAGTGGTAGTGTAGGGCATGGTGTAAGTCAGAAAATTAAAGTTTCATGAAGCAAGAGAATGTAGTAATCATGGCGTGACTTCAGTCCACATATTGGACAGGTAAACTGAATCAGCACCAATGCTATGGAGGAATTTACAAGACGTAGATTTTTAGGTGTTCAAGTATTGGGTAAAGGATCAATTCGGCCACGATTTAATTGCATGGTGTACCAGACGTGAATGTCCAAGTGTCAATTTCTAGGCCAAGTTATACCCACACTCCACATCGAGCGAGCACAGACAAAAGTTAAAGTATCATCAGTTTACTCAATAGTACCCTACATGCTGAAACAATATGAATTATAATGATGATAACTATTGAAAAGCATAACATATTCTGCCACTGGAGAAAGAAGGAGTTCTCCATATCAATCAGAGAAGGAAATGAAAGGCAGTCTTCTCTTTGATTACATCAAAGAGCACTGAAACTAAGAAGCCAGCGTCATTATTCTTTTAGGTCGGATCTCTATTTCAATGACAAGAAGAATAGAAGATGCTAAGAATAATCAGCAGGTCTACCAGCATCTGCGGAGAGAGAAAAAAAACAGGTAAAACCTGTAAGATCTGTTACTTGATTTAACTCAGACCTGTTCTTTCCACAGATGCTGCCAGACATACTGAGTACTTTCCAGCATTTTCTGATTTAATTTCACATTTCCAGCAGTGTTTTGCTTGTTTCCACTGAATATACTCCAATTATATAGGTTACATTTTTACTGTTCCTCAACATTTCTTCCAAAAAAACACACAAAATGAATAGACTTTCCAAACTGATAATTCTGCTGCTGTAGAAGGCAAAATGCATGAAATTGACTTGCCACGTATAACAACTATTGAGTATGACACTGCATAGCTAGTTCATACATTGGGGTAGATATTAAGTCTGTGCTTGTTTTTAGCCTGAGATGCGTGGAACCTTAGCTACATATTTGGCATGAGCTTTCTCCATTAGCTTGATCTCCACAGGAGCTCAGTTAATAGGACACAAGCCACCCAAGGTGTGATCCAGGAAGACAGGTGGAACAGAAAATACTAGCATTTTCTATATACTCTGCTAACAATAATCATGTAAGATACTGCCCACAGTTCCTGCAGGTCCTTGTTCATCCACCTGGATCGAGTGATTGTGCAGACTTTGTGAGCTGAATGGCCTAATTCTTCCTCTATATCTTATGATCTTCAGAATCTATGTTTAGCTGGTGACTCGAAGATCCACTGAAGGATTATGAGCTTATCAGTCCAAACCACTTTTTAAAAGGGGCCCTCTAACAGGTACTTGTGCTCGAATTTGAACAATAATCCCATTAGTGGGACTTTATCAAAAGCTTTCTGAAAGTCCAAATACAACACATCCACTGGTTCCCCCTTATCAGGAGTAGGCCATTTAGCCCATGGAGTTTGCCCCACTACTTAATATGATCATGGCTGACTGAACACTCATTGCCCATTACCCACACTATCCTAATAACCCATTACAGCATTGGTAATCAAATATTAATGTCTACTTAAAATATACTCAAAGACTGAGCTTCTTCAGTACTTGGGTTGAGAATTCCAAAGATCATAAACCTGAATTGAAAAAAATCATTGTAGTCCTAAATGGCATTACCCTTATTTTTAATTGTGCCCCAATGGTACAGAATTCTCCAACCAGGAGAAACATTTTATCCACATCTACTCTATCCCTTTAAATATTCTGTAGGTTTCAATAAGATCATCTCATTGCGTGAGACTCTTAAAAAAATGCAGGCCCTATTTTACTAGTTAGATCTCAAAAAACTCTATTAGATATGCCTTTCCCTTTTATAAATCCATGTTGACTTTATCTAATCCCACTGGTATTTTATTAGTGCCTACTAGCATATCCTTTATAGGTGACTCAAGCATTTTCTTTACTACAGCCTGTAATTCCCAAATTTCTTTATTACTCCCTGTTTCAAATAGTTGGGTTATGTCTTCCTATCTCTGGTTGGCCAGGACTGTTACAGAATTCACAAAACTTTAAAGGATGACAGCCAACACATCCATTAATTACATGGCCACCTCTTTTAGTCCTGTAAAATACACAGTTTGACTTTGAAAATGTTCAATAGTTTATTTCTTCGACAGTTGTTGATATTAAACCTGTCAGTAAAACTGCATGAAGTTAGACTGACGACTTTGAGACACTATGACGACTGATTATTCCCTGAAGAATCCTTGTCCTCCCAACTCAGTAACATGTCATGGTGACTGTGCTTCATATCCTTAGTCTTCTAGATCACCCATCACTTGGTTTTCCATTACAAGTTAATGAAATTGATCTAGGTGGGATAATGTCAGAACGAAAATAGAATGAACAGAAGAGAAGTACAGCATAGGAGGAAGCCCTTCGGCCTTACAACCCTATTCCAATCATCATGCCCAAACTAAACTAAAAATCAAATCTTCTGCTTTTATTTGGTCCAGATCTCTCTTCTTACTCCCCACTCATATAACCATAATTTTGTAGACCTCTATCAAGTCTCCTGTCAGCCACCGTATTTCCAATGAAAATACGGTTCTTTTTAACCTTTCCTCATAGCCAATGCCCTTGAGACCAGGCAACATCCTAATGAACCTTTTCTGCACTCTCTCCAAAGCTTCCATGTCCTTCTGGTAGTTTGCCAACTAAAACTGTGCACAATACTCCAAATGCAGCCTAATGAGGATTTTATATCGTTGTAACATAGTTTGCTAACTCTTGTACTCCAAGCCCCGGCTGATGAAGGCAAGCATACCATATGCCTTCTTAATCATCTTGGTCACCTGTGTTACCACTTTTATAGGGAACTGTGGACCTGCATGCCCAGATCCCTCTATATATCAATGTTCCTAAGGGATCTGCTAGTTACAGTATAATTCACACTAAATTTGATCTTTTAAAATGCATCTCCTCACATTTGTCTGGAATAAACTCCACCTGCCATATCTTTGCCCAAATCACCAATCCGTCTATATCCTGTTGTATCCTTTCTCAATTGTCTGCCCTATCAGGAAATCCACAATCTTGATGTAGTCTGCAAACTTACTAATCAGACCAACCACATTTTCCTCTAGATCACTTATATTAACTACAAACAACAGATGACCTAAGACTGATCCCTGTGGAACACCACTAGTTACAGCTCTCCATCTCTATCTTCTATGACCAAGCCAGTTTGAATCCAACTAATCAGCCCACCCAGAATCCCAATCTGCCATTTTGGACTTCATCAAATGTCTTACTAAAGTCATTACAAACTACATCCACAGACCTTCTCTCATGAATTATCTTTGTCAGCTCTTCAAAAAATTGGTTGGTGAGACATGACCTTCCCTGTAGAAAACCATGCTGCCTGTGACTAACTAATTCATTTTCTTCCAAATGTGTATATATCTTGTCCCTTAGTACCTTCTCCAAGAACTTCCCCACTACAGACCTGGAGAAAATGTGGATGGTCAGGTGAATATATAACTGACATAGTGATCCCTTGCAATACTTATGTATAAATTAGTATGCACACAATTATGTTTAATGGTACAAAATGTAAGCTTCAGACCTCTGCCTGTCAAATATAAAAAAGGGACAATAACTAAGGATCAGTGATCTCCAAGGAAGATCAATCAGCTCGACCAAATTTCCTTTGTGTTCACAGTATATTTGAATTTCAATTCTTCTTATATTTGATTGAAGACTCACAAGAGATCATTATCTCACATACTCCTATTTTGTGGTTGTAATTTTGTGGATAGATCATGTTTGTCAGCACTTTGCAATACTTCTGTTGCTCTTTATTACATGCTGCTGCTTTTAGCTAAAGATACTACACAATGGGGGGTAAGGTGGCAGAAGTGGGGCAGGAGGGATGCAGTTTTTTTCCTGTGATTGTTTGGAGATCCAGATTGTAGCCAAACCAAAGAATAAAGGCTATGGACTTCTGGAGGAACATAAACTGTAAGTTAATGTGGAGATTATTTGAGCATGTGTCACTGTTTGCACTATTTAACTTACTTAAACAATGATTAGACAAAGATTAATTCAGCAATATTTCCGTTGGGAGAATTGGAAAATCTGTTTCTTCAAGTTTCCAAACCCCCTGCCAGTTTTGTAATTATTTCCTGCTAAATTGTGCACTACAAATAAATAAAAAGTATCAACTTATATCTGGTAGCAAGGACCTATCTTTGGGCAAAGCAATGATGGAATGGAACCATTTCAACTAATTGTTAATTTGTTCCACCTTCACAATTTCGATGATGGTGCGAACATTCTCCTATGACTATGTGCAAGGCTGTAGATGTAAGTTCTGATTGTATAGTCACAGGAACTGTTTACAACAGAGATCAGGTAGGAGCCTGGGAGAACACAGCAAGGCAGGTAGCATCAGGAGGTGCAGAAGTCGCATTTCAGTTCTTCAGTACTGGTCGACGTTTCAGATGTAACCCCAGCAGACATCAGTCATGTGAAACCTGAAAGAATAACTATTGCTGACCTGAAATCTGCAATCAGCAGGTTAACTTAAGTGTTACTAAAAAGTATTCAATCTTATTTGATT
The DNA here is from genome assembly GCF_004010195.1 of Chiloscyllium plagiosum. Classification (NCBI taxonomy): domain Eukaryota; kingdom Metazoa; phylum Chordata; class Chondrichthyes; order Orectolobiformes; family Hemiscylliidae; genus Chiloscyllium; species Chiloscyllium plagiosum. Next base: position 105,995,724 of record NC_057713.1, on the reverse strand, counting down.
ATGTAAAAAGAATCCCAAGACATGAAAATTTTATCCAGGTCATGTTGAATTAATCTCCAATGGATATCTGACGAGAGCAGAATTTGTGTAAGACATGCGTTCTTCCAAATTTATGTTGTGCAGAAAGTGCACCAAGTGATACATTTTCATTTCATAAGGATTACTTTGATGCTCTTAATCTCATTGCTAGATGGGGAGAGGATTTGCTGGAGTAAAGGAGCAAGGACAGATGCACATGTCAACTTCAAGAATATTCAAAGGCTGTGGAATAAATGTTTTGATGAGTTACTGGAAAATAAAAAACTACAGTGGCTGCCCTAGCCACTAAATGTGCATAAAAATAAATATGCTTTCTCATAGTCAACTTCTGTAAATCATAGAAACACATAAATTTGGAGGAGTTGGCCATTCAGCGCTTCAAGCCTGCTCCATCATTCAATATGATCATGACTGATCAACCAACTCAGTACCCTCTTCCTGCTTTCTCCCCATAACCTTTGAACCCTTAAGCCTACATATTTCTATAGCTAATTCCTTCTAGAAAACAAACAAATCAATCTACATGCATTAAAACAAATGAATTGAATAGTATCAGAAGAATTCCACTGAATCATATCAGACATTACAACTGGGACATTACATATCAGTTGCAAGAAATATACTGTCCATTATCAGCCACAAAAAAAAAGGTGAGGGATAAAGGGCAAAACTTTTGCTAAGCCTGGTACAGAAGTCCTATCAATCTAATTAAATAGCACATTGTTTCACACAGGCAGCATGGTGGCTCAGTGATTCGCACTGTTCCCTCACAGCGCCAGGGACCTGGGTTTGATTCCAACCTCGGGCGAATGTCTGTGTGAAGCTACACATTCTCCCCGTTGGAAATGGTGCTCTGGTTTCCTCCCACATTCAAAGACCTGCAGGTTCGGTGAATTGGCTGTGCTAAATTGCCCATAGTGTGCAGGGATGTGTCAGGTGTTAAAATGTAGGATAGGGGAATGGGTCTGGGTGGGTTACTCTTCGAGGGGTCGGTGTGGACTTGTTGGGCCAAAGCACCTGTTTCCACACTGTAGCGATTCTATGAAAACAGAATTCTGCCTTCAAACAACAGTGTGCTTAATAAAATATCTACCATTTAATGTGATTATATGGTCAGATAGCACTTGCTGAATAATCCCAAGTATGCTAAAAATTACACTATCAATTTAAGATTTTCAGTCAGGCTCAGAAGCTACACATATTCAAACACAGGATAAAGCAACATGTCTGGGTACTTTTTTGAATTAAACAGCAGCAGAATGGCATGTCTGTCTTACTGTAAAACATTGAAGTTGGGAACTGAACAATCTGTTATTTTTCAAATATTACACAGTGAACAATAGTTTAACATGTTCCACAAGGCTTAACCCAGACCAGAATTGATTTGCAGTATAATTTGTTGTTCTGTTTGAAATTTGGCATTCTTGCACCTGTCTCGATCAGTGCAGGTCAAGCAATACTGAAATAAATGATCTTTGAACTGACAATTGAGTTGCAATTAGTGGTTTATTTTTAATCCTCCATTGGTTAAAAACTGCATAATGCTATTTTTTTTTAAATAATAAGAGTTAGAGTTATGGTAAACCATTGTAAGTCCCAGAAATTATAATGCATGAATTTTTTAAAATCTTGGCAGTTGTCAACCAAATTTGTCTGTCTCCTAAATTCAGGAAATTTCAGAAAAGTTGTTTTTTTAATGATGCAATCCTAGGATTCAATGGGCATAATGGAAATGAAGGCAGCACAGTGGCTCAGCAGTTAGCACTGCTACCTCCCAGTTCAATTCCAGCCTCGGGCGACTATCTGTGTGGAGTCTGCACATTCTCCCCGTGTCTGTGTGGATTTCCTAAGGGGGTTCCGGTTTCCTCCCACAGCCCAAAGATGTGCAGGTTAGCTAAACTGTGTCTTGGGATGTGTACATCAGATGCATTAGTCAGGGGAACTGTAGGGTTCTGTGTGGGAGACTCTGAGGACCAAAGGACCTGTTTCCACATTGTAGAAATTCTAACTCTAAGAATTCTAACTTCATGAGAGGGCCTGTCCACACTACACAAGTAATAGTAGAGGTGGAGATAAAATTAAATCACATTAAATCGTAATTTGCAACAATCATTCTGAAAGCACTAACTATCTAAAGGCTCGTTTTACCAGCTCCCTATAACACTCGCTTCCTTCTTCCAAACCTGCTGCATAATCCTTTCTGCCCAGCTGGTCTTATCCAAATCTGGAGGAGAAAGTGAGGTCTGCAGATGCTGGAGATCAAAGTTGAAACTTTATTGCTGGAACAGCACAGCAGGTCAGGCAGCATCCAGGGAACAGGAGATTTGACGTTTCGGGCACAGGCCCTTCTTCCTGAAGAAGGGCCTGTGCCCGAAACGTCGAATCTCCTGTTCCCTGGATGCTGCCTGACCTGCTGTGCTGTTCCAGCAATAAAGTTTCAACTTATCCAAATCTGGCTCAAATTACAGCCACTGCTTAACAGTATACTGGCAAACTGCAATTTTCAAAAGAATACGGTGAGATCTATTCAATGCATAAGGTCTCAACACAATTTATTTACAGTTCAGACTATTTTTATTACAGAAAAGATATTTACAGAAAAGATTATTGGTAAAAAGCCAATTAGACAACAAAGAGAGCAGAAACAATTAAAATCTTCTACTGGAAGACATCCAAACAATGAAAGATAAGCGTTCAGAAAGAAAAGTAGCTACAGTGTCCAAGGTAGTGGCCACACTGCTGTGGGCAGGAGTAGACTCTGTGGTAGATACAACAATGGAGTTGAAGCTCTAGTTTGACTGTCCTCATTGCTCAAAGACAACAAGGAACCAAAGTAACGTCTGTAGGAAATAAGAGAAGAAAGTCATGCAACAATGGTTGCAAACACGAGTATAAGGCTAACACAAACCCCACATTATAGACGGTTTGACAAATACAGAAACAAAGGATTGGAAACATATCCAGGTTCTAAAACTACCTACATTGATTATAAAGTTACTGGCTAGAAATTTTACAGAGATTTCATTTAACTGGAATGAAATCAGGTTAATTGTTCAATCAGAGCAGGAGACAGGCTCTTGAAACTCAAGTGTCAATCCAGCTTCAGAAGTGTAATAGGCTCAATTATAGTGCAGATAAACAAAGGGGTGCTTCTATATGAAGATGTGTACACAGCAACTTTTCTAAAAATGCAATTAGGAATGAGAAATAAAAGCATCGTCCAACATGTGGAGCAGGGAGTTGGCTGTGCCCTTCCTTACTTTGTACACCTCCTTCAGATCCCTTTAGTCTTAGTTGCTTAAAAATCTCCAGCCCATAGAGTCTTTATCATTGATTCACTCAAGCCTAGGCAACATTCTAATGGATCTCCGCTGTATCCATCTTGACTACAATCACAGCCTTCCAATCATGTGACAACCAGAACAGCACACATTACTCCTGCTGTGGCCCAACCAATGTTCTATATAGTTCCATCATAACCTTCCTATTCTTGTATACATTGCCTTGATTAATAAAAGGCATGTATCCCATATGATTTCTTAACCACCTTGTTAACTGTCCTGCTGCCTTCGAAGATCAATGGACAAGCATACCAAGGTCTCTCTGATCCTCTGTATTTCCTAGAGTGCTACAGTTCAACATGTAATCTGTTGATTTGTTAGTCCTCCCAAAATGCATCACTTCACATGTTTCAGAATTAAATTCCATTTGCCATTGTTCGGTCCATCAGACTAGCCCGTATTGTTCTGAGGCTTTCCTCCGTGTTATCACGTCATCTGCAGTCTTACTGGTCATATCTTCTATATTTTCATGTCATCTGCAGTCTTACTGGTCATATCTTCTATATTCATGTCTAGATTATTAGTGCACACAAGTTGCACAACGCTCACCTACACATCTAGTCACCTCCTCGTAAAATTCAAACAATTCGTTAAAAATTGCCGCCCTGGACAAAGTCACCCTGACTGTTCCTGAAACGTGTGACTTGGAAAGGAACTTGGGGATACAATATTCCTTTTGTTTATCCTTACACATGATAGAGATAATTTTGGTTTGTAAGTCGTTGTTGAGGAAGCTTTAATGTTGCAGCATATTCCATACATAGTAAGAAGATTGCAGCCACGTACTCTTGTTAAAGATGCTGCAGCCGACGTTTTCTCTGATTACGATTATCGGTCAGTCGAGAAAACCAAAAAACTCTGTTCTACATACATTTTTTTTCCATTATGTGACGAGAGAGGTGGTATGAAAAATAAAGGGTGATCTGGAAACTATGACTATTCTATCACAAAAGAACAAGGAATACAGAAGCAATGGTGACCACTTGTCTTTCATAATGTCTCAAGCAGTTCTGCACAGAGCTTGTACTCCTTAGTATTTCTCAAACACTTCATTGACAGTTTTGGCACTTTGCACTCCAGTTAAGTCTTTGCCAACTGCTGGTATTCAATTTGAATTTCCCTGGAACTCGTAAAAACATACTTTATCTACTCACCAAAACCAAGGTGCTGATCTTGCAAATTTATCAGTCACATAATATTTTACCTATCTGTATAAAAATGGGACCAAAGATAGGTAGGGGTGTTGTTCCAGATCTTGATCTGCCTGGGCTTGGAATGCACTTCCAAGTTTCCTCACTGTATCTGAAATCTGGGAGCTCTTCCCTCATTCCTATTGCTATGGTGACAACAAATCAACTGTTTCACAAGGCAGAGACATTTCTAAAGACTAAAATAAAATGTGAGGGACAAGGAATTTTGCTTGTGAGAAAACAGTGAGAGTTGAAACAAGCAATCACATTAGGAATAATGAGAAAACTAAAGAGCATGTATAAGGGCTGTTAATCTTATATAGAGAACAAAAAGCACAAGGACAGCTTTGAGAGGCAAAGTATTACACAGTGTAAAGCAACAGAAAGAGAGGACTGCAGATGCTGAAGAAGTCAGAGTTGAAAGCACAGCAGGTCAGGCAGCATCCGAGGAGCAGGAGAGTCGGTGTTTCGGGCATAAGCCCTTCATCAGGAATGTGGAAGCGACATGGGCTGAGCGATAAATAGGAGGAGACCACATCGAGAGCAGCGGACACAGTAGATGAGGTGCGTGGATGTGGAGGAAAATCTCTGCTGGATGTGAAAAGATCTATGTGAGTTGAATGGCATGTCTGTTAAAAATAAACAGATATTACATGTAAATCAGCATTTACTTGTGATCAAGAAATCTTAACAAAATAATCTATATAAAGCTTAATAGTTGCAAATGGAGTTTGGTGCAAATGGCTATTGAATAATTTAATTGATTTACTGGTGATGCATGTCACACAATTCTCATGCTTTTTAATGAACTGTGGTTACTTTGTGGGTGTTTTACAACTTACATTGTCCTTCTTTGTTTCTCTTTCTCTCTTCCTGCTGTGTCTCTGCCTGTCCAAGAATGAACTGTTTGTAAATTGTGTCGAGATTAGAGTGGTGCTAGAAAAGCACAGTGGATCAGGCAGCATCCGAGGAGCAGGAAAATCGGTGTTTCGGGCAGGAGCTCCTCATTCTTGATGAAGGGCTCCTGCCCGAAACATCGACTTGCCTGCTGTTCGGATGCTGCCTGATCTACTGTGCTTTTCCAGCACCACTATAATTTTGACTCTGATCTCCAGCGTCTACAGTCATCACTTTCACCTGTTTGTAAACTGTTCCGTGACATTATCAAACCACACAACCAAACAAGGCAGCAAAGGCACTGAAGCAGATTTCCAATCTGCATTCCTGCCTGACACGTCGCATTTCAAAAGCATACATTCAGAAAAGTACTGAACCAACTTACTATCAGAAGCATCAACTGGAATATAATCTTCCCTCTCCATACAAGTTGCCAGGTCTGTGTTTGTTTCCAGTATTTTCTGGCTTTATTCCAGATTTCCAGCACTTGCAGTATTTTCCCAACACTTGCCATATTTGCCCTTTTATACTACAAAAGGACTTGGGTGAGCTATGCAACCTATGTCTAGTCTTGCTTCAAAAAATGCATTGGGTTGCAAGTAAAATCACTCCCGAATTGTTTAAGCTAAATAACATGGCTCTGCATACAGAAGATTGAGCCCTTTCTGAAGGCAACAAAGGTACATGAATGAGGACGTCCACCACTGACATCTCTGGAGGAAATACCTGGATTGAGACAGGAATGGTTTAACAGAAATCTGATACAGGAATCTTTCTCTACAGTCTTATTTGATAATGCCATGGAACAATTTGCAAACAGCTCATTCTTGGACGGGCAGAGACACAAAACGAAGTGAGAGAGAGAAACAAAAAAGGATAATGTGAGTTGTAATACACCCACAAAATAACCACTGATCATTCAATAAAAAGCATGAGAATTGTGTGATGTGCGCCACCAGTAAATCAATTAAGTTATTCAATAGCCATTTGCACCAAACTCCATTTGCAACAATTAAGCTTCATATAGATTATTTTGTAAAGGTTTCTCAATCACGAGTAAATGCTGAATTACGTGTGATTTCTATTCATGTTTAGCAGACATGTGCCAATCAAAACAGAGAGGATAAAAACTATCTCAGACTATGAATAGTAATTCTTACCCCTGTTGTCATGCTGATTTCAAATCCTTTTACTCACTTTCTCTCAAATATCTATTTAATCACAAAAGTCCTCGACAAACATTGCCTCAATTATTTGATGCGGGAGTTCTAAACTTAACATTGCTTTTTTAGTTCCAAACTCTACAATCATTGGAAACATCTAGTCTGTCTTAGTCCTGCATAATTTAAACAACTCCATTCAAACCATTTTATAAAACTCATCTGAGAACCTAGCTGTCTGCAAGTATCCTATACTGTCCCTTGGAATTATTTTGAAGTAGCATTGTGTGGTACAATGTTCTTGGGAATTGATGCTTTTTAGTTGCTATGGTTATACTTTCCAGACTGGTTTGTCCAAAGTTTAAAATAAAAATCAGAATTAATGGGAAGAATAAATGCTCCAATTGAGTATTGCTCCAAAATGGATCACCAGTTTACAAAATCTGGAAAGGCGTCCTGCAGAGAGATGAAAAACGACATTTGAAAAAAAAATGCCTCTCCATAGTGCCTCTAAGAATTATAATTGCCGAATGGACTTTCTGCTCCTGGGCAGAGCATGGAGATTTTTCCAGATGAAGTAACCATCTGGTCTAGTCAATGAATTGTCCTGAATTAATATTTATCTTACAAACTGTTGCTTAGAAACTGGACATTTTCTTTAGCATTTTTTCTCCAGTGCAGTGATCACTTGACTGTATTTTTATTCTCTCCAAGTATCTCTCTCAGGCAACATTATTGGAAAATAGAACTTAGGGTGGCTGTTTCCTGCTGCTACTTCCCCTAAGTAATTGCCCATAGCCATCCCATTATAAAGCACATCATAGCCGCTCTTGGCTTGGCTCTCATTTTACACATAACTTTCGAGTAGGTTACTGGCACTGGCAGGAACAGCACTCTACTCTTTTCGAATTGAGTTCAAAAGTCCTGACTCTAGGGTTAACTCTAGGACTTTTCTTCTGGAAAAAAAAAGTGACACTTTGGACTCAAAACATTAACTGTGTTTCTCTTTGCATAGATGCAACCAGACTTGCTGAGTTTCTCTCGCATTTTGTTTTTATCTCAGATCTCTGACATGCATAGAAATTTGAAAGGGTGATGTAAACAGGTTTAATATTGACTTTTCAGAAGAAACGTCTTGCACACTTCAAAGGGAATGATTTTTAGGGGTATTTTGAAAAATCAGGGGAATGGGACTAGTTGGATAGCCCTTGCAGAGCCAGCACCAGTATAAGACACCACTTGTCTCCATTTGTGCTCAGTTCCAGGCCATCATTGCAGGGGTTCCTCCGGAAAGTACATTAAGCTCAAATACCATCGTATATTTCATTAATAACTTCCACGCCATCATAAGGTCAAATGTGGAGACGTTCAATGATGATTGTATGATGTTCAGTAACATTCACGACACCTCAGACTCTGAAACAGTTCATGTCCAAATGTAGCAAAACTTGAACAACATACAGCATTGAGCTGATAAAGGCAAGAAACATTTACTCCACAGAACTGTCAAGCAATGACAACAGAGAATGTAAGTATTGTCCCTTGACATCTGGCAATATTATCACTGCTGAAACACTTTTTATCAATAACCTGGAGAACTACCATTGACCAGGAACTAAACTGGACTAACCATATAAATACTGAGGTTGTGATAGCCGGCCAGAGGCTGGAAATTCTGCATGTTTAGCTTACCTCACCTCCAAAGCCAGTCCAGGTCAGAAAGGAGATGCAGGACTATCTTGCAGGAAGAGGTGCAGCTCCAAAAACTCTCAGAGGTCTGTCAGCATCCAGGAAAAATCAGTTTGCTGGATCCACCAAACTGAATATTCAGTCACTGAACAGTGAGCACAATGACAACAGTGTTTACCATTTACAAGATGCCCTGCAGCAACTCACAAAGGCACCTTTGACAACACCCTGCATGCCTGCAACTTTCACTATCTAGAAGGACAAGAACTTCAGATGCATGGAAACAACACTACCTGCAAATTCCCCTGTAAACTGAACATGTTCTGACTTTAATCCAGATTGTCCTTTCTTCAGTGTTGCTGGATCAAATTCCCAGGACTCTGTGGATGTACCAGCACCACATGGGCTACAACTGTTCAAATGACAGTACACCATTAACTTCTCAAGGCAATTAGAGAAGGGTAACAAAGGCTGACCCAGCCAGTGACACCCAGATTCCATAAAAGAATGAAAATAACATGATTCTATGTTGGTTGCTTATAGAGTGGTACAGCACTGAAACAGACCCTTGGGTCCAACTTGACCAGATATCCTAAATAAATCAAAAAACCAAAAGCACTGTAAATGAAAAACAAGAACAGAAATTGTTGGAAGAACTCAGCATGTCTGGCAGCATCTGTGAAGAGAAATCAGAGTTAACGTTTCAGGTCCGGTGACCCTTTCTCTGAAGGATCTGATTTCTCTGCACAGATGCTGCCAGACCTGCTGACCTTTTCCAACAACTTCTGTTTTCATTTCTAAATTAAGCAAGTCCATTTTGCCAGCATTTGATCCATATCCCTCGAAACCCTTTTTATTTGTGTACCCATCCAGTTGCCTTTTAAATGTTTTAATTGTACCAGCCTCTACCACTTCTTCTGGCAGCTCATTCCATAAATGCACCACCCTCTGCAAGAAAATGTTGCCCCTCAGGTCCCTTTTAAATCATCCTCTATCTTCTTAAACCTACACCCCCTAGTTTTGGACTCCCACACCCTGGGAAAAATACCTTGGGTATTCACCCTATCTTTGCCCCTCATGATTTTATAAACCTCTGTAAGACACTCCATGCAAAATAGCCCCAACCTATTCAGCTTCTCCCTGTAACTCACACCCTCCAACCCCAGCAACATCCTCCCACATATTTTCTGAATCCTTTCAAGTTTAACAAATCGTTCCTGGGGGATGTAAGATGGCGGTGATCTGAGAGGATCACACTGCAGAGCTTCACATCGCAGCAGGA
>NC_057713.1:105955637-105985626 GCF_004010195.1 Chiloscyllium plagiosum | reverse complement strand
CCTATATTTACTGTGCTCCCTGAGAAATCTCCCAAATACACAACTCTACTTTCAACTTAGTGCTTAAAGAAATAGAGTGCGTGAGTAGCAAGTTACAATACCTGATCAACTTCATGACATATGTACCTGAAGAGCTAGCTTCTGACCCTGGTCACATGCTCTCAACTATTTTGAGCAACTTATTTACAACAGAATTCAGGCTTGGGATTATAATGATAACACCACCTTCAAATGAGGGCAGAGAAACATTGAGACAGTGAGTCCAAAAACATGTTACTTTGTTTATTGGAGAACACTAAGGGGGATCATGAAAAACCTGGCATCTGTGTTATAGTAAAAATGAGGGAAAATGGATTTTTGAGCCAAATGCCTTCCCTCTTAACTTGGTGAACTTTCAGGACAAACTTTGTTGGAAGAATTTCTAAGGATATGTATTTACATGTCAGCTTGGATGTCGATACCCCACATATTTAGTCACAACAACATCCCTCATGCAGTCATGAAGTAAATAAACACATTATAAATTTTGGATCTTCTTTGAGGATGAACTTTGTTCAAGATACTCAGCACCACCTTGCAGTTTTTGAAGTGCTCTTAAATCATTTACATTTAAGAACAAAGTCAACTTATTAAAGTTAGGTTGAATGTCACAGAGCATAAGGCCTTGAAAGGACAGAGATGAGATTGTGACCTTTGTTTCCTGAAGGGCAGAGGAAGATACTGTGATAGCGGTGTGGTAACAGTTGAAACCTGTCAACATAACATTTTTGGTACTGCTTTATCTTTAAGTTCTTTGTTCCACTGAACATTAGATAAAGATGCATTGATTTGACTCTGAGTTAACTTAATACCACATTTTTCACTGGCCTTGCAAATGATACCCACATCCCATGAATAAATAAAATTCAATTTAATGAGAAATAATCTTTGTGAAAGATGACAATAAATGACCAGAGAAAATAGAGATGCAATGTGTAATAATCATATACAATTGATATTTATGGCAAAGATATATATAAAACTCATATGATGTTTGAAAAATGGTCATATTTCTCAAAGCATCTTCATAGTTGGCATTCGTCTAACATGGTTCTTGACTCGTTTCAGTGCAATTCTCGGGTTAATTGGATAAAATCCATATTAAATACTCATCTTTGTTTCACATGAATAAGGGTTGTATTTCATGTTGATGTGTACAAAGGACCAGCTGTGTGGCTTTCTGAATCACTGTACACATTTTAGCATTGTGCTCATCGATAAAATTACAGCTCTGCCTTTGAAGTCTTTTCTACAAAGCATTTGGATATATTCTCAATTAACTTTTCTATTACTTATAGCTGTCAATGACTGAACGGTTTAAAAATGCAGGAATTAGCAGGATACAGCATTTTCCTAATTTCGTAGGTGGAAAAGTTATTCTGTATTGGGCAGCTACTAGGCTCCAGTCAGAGTGAAAGAACCCAAAGTCATGGTCATACAACACGGCAATAGACCCTTTAGTCCAACTTCTGGATTAGTGGTGCTGGAAGAGCACAGCAGTTCAGGCAGCATCCGAGGAGCAGGAAAATCGATGTTTCAGGCAAAAGCCCTTCATCAGGAATACAGGCAGAGAGCCTGAAGGGTGGAGAGATAAGTGAGAGGGGGGTGGGGAGAAAGTAGCATAGAGTACAATAGGTGAGTGGGCGAGGGGATGAAGGTGATAAGTTGGCGGGGGGAGGGTGGAGTGGATAGATGGAAAAGAAGATAGGCAGGTAGGACAAGTCATGGGGACAGTGCTGAGCTGGAAGTTTGGAACTGGGGTGAGGTGGGGGAAGGGGAAATGAGGAAACTGGTGAAGTCCACATTGATGCCCTGGGGTTGAAGTGTTCTGAGGCGGAAGATGAGGCGTTCTTCCTCCAGGCGTCTGGTGGTGAGGGAGCGACGGTGAAGGAGGCCCAGGACCTCCATGCCCTCAGCAGAGTGGGAGAGGGAGTTGAAATGTTGGGCCACAGGGTGGTGTGGTTGATTGGTGCAGGTGTCCCGGAGATGTTCCCTAAAGCGCTCTGCTAGGGGGCGTCCAGTCTCCCCAATGTAGAGGAGACCGCATCGGGAGCAACAGATGCAATAAATGATGGATGTGCAGGTAAAACTTTGGATGTGGAAGGCTCCTTTAAGGCCTTGGATGGAGGTGAGGGAGGAGATGTGGGTGCAGGTTTTGCAATTCCTGCAATGGCAGGGGAAGGTGCCAGGATGGGAGGGTGGGTTATAGGGGGACGTGGACCTAACCAGGTAGTCACGGAGGGAACAGTCTTTGTGGAAGGCGGAAAGGGGTGGGGAAGGAAATATATCCCTGGTGGTGGGTCTGTTTGGAGGTGGCGGAAATGTCGGCGGATGATTTGGTTTGTGCGAAGGTTGGTAGGGTAGAAGGTGAGCACCAGGGGGTGTTCTGTCCTTGTTACGGTTGGAGGGGTGGGGTCTAAGGGCGAAGGTGCGGAATGTGGATGAGATGCGTTGGAGGGCATCTTTAACCACGTGGGAAGGGAAATTGCGGTCTCTAAAGAAGGAGGCCATCTGGTGTGTTCTCTGGTGGAACTAGTCCTCCTGGGAGCAGATACTGCGGAGGCGAAGGAATTGGGAATACGGGATGGCATTTTTGCAAGAGGTAGGGTGGGAAGAGGTGTAATCCAGGTAGCTGTGGGAGTCGGTGGGGTTTGTAAAAAATGTCAGTGTCAAGTTGGTCATCATTAATGGAGATGGAGAGGTCCAGGAAGGGGAGGGAGGTGTCAGAGATGGTCCAGGTAAATTTAAGATCAGGGTGGAATGTGTTGAAGTTGATGAATTGCTCAACCTCCTCGCGGGAGCGCGCGGTGGTGCCAATGCAGTCATCAGTGTAGCGGAGGAAGAGGTGGGGAATGGTGCCGGTGTAATTACGGAAGATCGACTGTTCTACGTAGCCAACAAAGAGACAGGCATAGCTGTGGCCCATACGAGTGCTCATGGCTAACCCTTTGATCTGGAGGAAGTGGGAGGATTCATTTACCTTTAGTCCAACTTGTCATGCTGAACAAGTTTCCCAAACTAACTTATCCCATTTGCCTGAGTTTGGCCCATATCCCTCTAAACTTTCCATTCATGTAACTATCCAAATGTCATTAAAATATTGTAACTGTACAAGCATGTACCACTTCCACTTGTAGTTCATTCTACACACAAATCACTATGGAAAAGAAAATGACCCTCCGTACCCTTCTCTCCACTTATATTAAAATTATGAACTCTAGTTTTGAACTGTCCTATCCTGGAGAAAAGACCTTTGCTATTCACATTATGTCCAAATGACTTTATACACTTCTGTCAGGTCATCTCTAAACCTCTTCCTATGCTCCAGTGAAAAAGTGCCAGCTTATCCAATCGCTCCTTATAACTCCAACCCTCAGTCCCATTAACATCCTTGTAAATCCTTTAAGCATCCTCTCTAATTTAATAATTTTCTTCCTATAGTAGTGCAACCATAACTGTACAAGTACTCCAAAAGTGGCCATACTAATGTCTTGTACAACCGCAACATGATGCCCCAACTCCTATAATTCAGTGGCTGAGCAATGAAGGCAAGTGTGCCAAATGTCACCTTTACATAAGATTTTATTCCAAGGATAAGCAGTCTGTAAAAGCATGAGGCAAGTCTGAAAAAGCCCAAAAATCTGGCTGATGATTCTCCAATGCATCTCACTACTCACCTCCGAAAGGAACACTGTCCATCATAACTTCTACCAACTTCAATACACAACAAAAACCTCTATTACAAATTGACATTTCCTGAGGGCTGTTTTTTCTTGTCTTCAATCTAATTTTCTGGATATTCCTGTGAAGAGTGACTTATTAGTGGCAGGGTGAGGTGGACAATTTCAGAGGAAATTGTAAAATTAACAATTCCTCAATAGTTATATTCAATACTGAATGTAACTGTCTTGTCTCAGCATACAAGTCTGTTCAAAAGCATGCTAACTAAAGCTTAGAACCAATGAATAATAGATCACATTGAGGATAATTTCAAGTGATGAATGATGTCTGAGATAATTAGGTTAAAGTAGTTTAATTTACATTATTTAAAATTATGCCGTTTCCCATTAAGAAGGAACAACTTACTTGCTGAATTAAGATTTTTCAAGTATTTTCCTGAAGTATATGCCAGATCGTACTACTTTTAAAATTCAAGTTTAAAATAATTAACACTTGCTCTCCTTCACCAGTTGTCCTAAAATTCACTCTTCCGGGTTTTCATGGTAATTAATACAGTCTGTCTCTTTCCTTCACCTCCCAGCCTGCTTCTCGAAATGCAGTTGCAGGGTTGTCACCAGCAACACTGGCCTCACTTGGAGGATCATCCTCTCGACGAGGAAGCGGAGATACCAGTAGTATACTAGATCCAGATGTTTCACTCAGTGAATTGCGGGTAAGGTTTATTCAATAATCTATGTGCATAGAGCTGATGAACTGTTCTAAATTCATTGAAGTGCATATGACTATTTAGCAAATTCTTACAGCAATGTGTATCAAAACTGTAACACTATTTCAGCTTGATTTGTTTTGTTCCCATCCCCCTCCCATTTTATCCAATGGTTCATTCCATGTGTCCAACAGGATATCTATGAGCTTAAGGACCAGATACAAGATGTAGAGGGGAGATACATGCAGGGATTAAAAGAACTTAAGGTATCAGGACCATGTCCCCCAGCATGTTTTTTTTCTATTTCCTGTGGCTGTCACGTTGGGAATTTTAGCTGCACTCCTTTAACATGCTAGAGCAGAATTCTTAGCATTTGACTAACTTCTTGTTTTGACTGATTTGTAGATCTTTTGGATTCTTATAGTGGCATGTGCTCTTACCTGAGTGTAACCCTTTTCAGCAATTTACGTTTTCATGTGTATGTTGGAGTTTGATTAAAAAAAAAAATTTATTTTCTCAAAGCAACTAACTGTACTGATAGTGATCAGAACAAAATAATTGTGGGCCACAAAGATGGAAAGCCATTCCAGTTTTCTACACCAAGGACCTAATTTGGCTTGGATGACAATTCACTTTGGATGTAATATGTTGCATATTTGTTATATGAATGTAAGACCAGCAATGGAAAACTCTGCATGTTTAGGCTCAGGAAATATTTTGAGATTCTGCTTTGAACCTGTCAGAGATAGTTAAAAATCAAGAAATTAGATTAGATTATTTTACACTGTGGAAACAGGCCCTTCGGCCCAACAAGTCCACACCGACCCGCCGAAGCGCAAACCACCCATACCCCTACATTTACCCCTTACCTAACACTACGGACAGTTTAGCATGGCCAATTCACCTGACCTGCACATCTTTGGACTGTGGGGGGGAAACCGGAGCACCCGGAGGAAACCCACGCAGACACAGGGAGAACGTGCAAACTCCACACAGGCCGTCGCCTGAGGTGGGAATTGAACCCAGGTCTCTGGTGCTGTGAGGCAGCAGTGCTAACCATTGTGCCACCGTGCTGCCCTAATGATGAGTGAGATAGCTGAGGTCAAATTTATTGTATCAATTGGAAAATTAAAAGAAGTCCAAAGAATTTTAAAATGCCTTTTTTTGGTAATTCATCCTTTGTGCATTTTCTAAGTAATTTTGTCCTTTAGAAATAAAATCTATTGCTCTGGGAATTTTGAATAATTCCAATCCGATGCCACTCGAGAGAATTCGCACTTTTGGAAAGCCAGAAGTTGTTTTTACAGTTCAGGTAAAATAGTTTGAAAAATCAGGATATTTGAATTATCCTAAGGTAAAATTCGAGCCAAAAAAACAGCTAAACTGGTTAAAAATTACAAGTGTGGAACCCTTTGGAACTTTGAAAAGGAGTGTCAAGATATAGAGTTTCAGATTGAAAAGTAATCTTGTTTTTTCTAATTTCAAAGAATTTCATAGTTCGTATCAGTTTATAGCACATGCTTTTCATCCTAGAAATACAAGGGCTGATATTAATCATAATTGCTCAGTATTCATGTTAGTGTGTTACATATGACAGTCCTGAAGTTATGTATTGTGCTTCTGCATGGCCAAGAGCATTAGCAAAAGGTTTTTTTTTTAAAACAAAGTTTTAACATTTCCTTTGCCTGTGTTGAAGTAAAGATTCCTAGTATTAAGGTTGCTCAGCAATATAACGAAATTAGTCAAACTGTTAATTTTGCTTAAGCTATCCCGATTAATAATCTTGCTCCCTGATTTTAAAGCCTTAACCTTGTGTTTTGCTTGTCTTTATTTGTGACTGCTAGAGCAGAAGGAAGTTCTTTCGCCAGACTCTGGAAGATTGTGAATTTCAATTAAAATATTTGGGCAAGTGAAAGTACTCTCTGTTGCTCAAATGCTAGGGCTCACCTGCAAGAGCTATATAAAACATAAAAGTTGAAGAAGTCAAAGGTTGAAGAGTTTTTCACTTAGCTGGTTAAGTTTGCTTTCAACAATTCATTTTTACGGAGGTAAATGTTGACATGTTTCTCATAACAGGAAGACTTTTGTCTGCAAAATACTCATCTAAAGACTTGTTTAGTGCAGTTGCAGACAAATGAACATGTAGCAAAATTTAGTGACGTGAAATCTAATATTACGTTTAATATTTGGATCTGGAAACCAATTCTTACCAATTTGTGGCAGGATTAAATTATGTTTGTAGAGTGAGGGATTAAGTTTGAAGGAAGGTTGTTAGCTTCATCTGGGGTAACAAGTACTTATTTGTAATCAACAGGTTTAATTTGAAGCCATATCATGCTTTGTTTTCAAAGAGCTGTTTCCAGTGTTTTGTAACCGAGACATGCAAGAATTTTAATTAAACTTTGGAATGCACACAATAAAACCTTTGCATGAGCTTCATTTTGTGCTGTAATCTGTTTGATTGTCCTCTTAGTTGTAAATGTTTTAAGCACAAAGCAGACAATATAATTCCTTAGTGTCATTTTGCCCCTGTGGTTCCACTTGTATTTATTCTTGAGGTTCTAATTTTCGTAAGAAATCAGTGAACAACTGTGAAACTATTGATTTTTACTTACTGCAGTGATAAATATGTTATAAACCAGCAACTTATTGTCTAGAATTTTCCACCTCGCCTAAGACGTTTTCATATCTAATGTATTTATAATTGTTTTAAGCCTCATTCATTCTGTCACCAGAATGTTATTTTACTTTTCCTTTTCAGGATTCGTTATCAGAAGTCGAAGAAAAATATAAGAAAGCTATGGTCTCCAATGCACAACTTGACAATGAAAAATCTAACCTTATCTACCAAGTGGATACACTAAAAGATGTTATTGAGGAAATGGAAGAACAGATGGCTGAGCTACTTAGGGAGAATGAAGAAAAATCCAAGGTAATCGGTTATGATCAACTACAGCAGTGCCTGGAAGTTGCAGTTTGTTTGTTTTACAATAAAGTGAAGATTTTCATTCATCGTGTTAATCAAAAAAAAAACCTTCAGTGTAACAATTATAATTTTTAAAAATCATTCAATTAACCTGTATTGCAGCACAAGTTGCATCTCGATTGTCTTTATTCATGGAGACATGTAACTGATGGATTGTCGATTAAATTAATTCTGATTATGTTTGTGAAATAAAATTAAATCCTGGATTATGTACATGGTTAAATAATTCAGTTTGAAATCTGAGATTACCTAAGATGTTTCTTTTAGCAAATAGTTACTGAGAAGTTTTTACTCAAATGGAAACTCATCTTCTGAACATTATATCTGGTTAAGGGTAGTGACTGAGGAGCAGAGTTTGTGCGTTTTTTTTTGGCATGTCCATTCCCGATAGTTTTTCCAGCTAACCTAGGAGTAGATAGGAGTAAAATTAAATTTTTCTAGTACCTCGTCCCATCTTTCAGGAGTGTTTTCTTTGTTTTGTTCTTTCGTTCGTTCTTTCTTAATTCAGTCACTGTTATGTTAGTCAATGCAGCATCCAGTTCTATGTAGCAAAGTCCTATGTGATCTATTTGTGGTAGCAGCGCACAGAACTCCAAAGTCTCCTTCAGTTTATGCCTTGGGAAATTGTATTCCTGTTTTGATTTTAAGGAGCAGGTAGACAAGAACTTTACCTTAACAATTACAGTCATTACTAAATAAAGCACAAGCTGAGGCACTTCTGGGACATCACAAGTTGCATGATGCCAATGATACTAGCTACTAGCTCTAGTCTTTATTTTATGTCAATCAACTAATCTCCCAACGTTGTCAATAATTCTCCTTCCATTCTCTGGGCTTCAGTTTTTGCAGCTCCTTTTGGATGGGAATATTTTCTGGCTCAAGTCACTATCTTTGTTATACTTGAGTGAACAGTCCTGCTATTGACTATTTAAAGTTGAAGAAATTTCATTGCCTATTCCAGTCATCTTCCACTTTTCACAAAAGTTCATAAGATGATCAGGAAATCAAATTGATAAGAACATCTCTGAATACTATATAAGAACATAAGAAATTGGAGGCTATTTGGCCACGCTAACTGTAGAGATTATTACCTGCCTAGGTTTGTTTTCCAGTCGCTTTTGAGTTGGCTGACGTCAGCTAAGTAGTGACAGGAATGTTGGAATTAGCTTCACATTAAACACCATGCAGCAATCCACTGACCTTTTCCTCTTAGCACATGGAATTAGTACATGGTGTTTTTGTTAAGTGTGTACAAGAAAATGTTCTGATTCAGTATGTGGATGTACCTGCTAGAGAAGGTGCAAAACTTGACTTACTCTTGGGAAATAACACAAGGCAGGTGGCTGAGGTGTCAGTGGGGGAGCACTTTGGGGCCAACAACCATAATTCCATTAGATTTGAAACAGTGATGGAAAAGGATAGACCAGATCTAAAAGTTGAAGTTCTAAATTGGAGAAAGGCTAATTTTGATGGTATTAGGCAAGAACCTTTGAAAGCTGATTGGGGGCAGATGTTCGCAGGTAAAGGGACAGCTGGAAAATGGGAAGCTTTCAGGAATGAGATAACGAGAATTCAGAGAAAGTATATTCCTGTTAGGGTGAAAGGAAAGCCTGGTAGGTATAGGGAATGCTGGATGACTAAAGAAATTGAGAGTTTTGTTAAGAAAAAGAAGGAAGCATATGTAAGGTATAAACAGGATAGATCAAGTGAATCCTTAGAGTATAAAGGAAGTAGGAATATACTTAAGAGGGAAATCAGGAGAGCAGAAAGGGGACATGAGATAGCTTTGGCAAATAGAATTAAGGAGAATCCAAAGGGTATTAACAAATATATTAAGGACAAAAGGGTAACTCGGGAGAGAATAGGGCCCCTCTAAGATCGGCAGATTTGTGTAGAGCCGCAGGAGATGGGGCAGATAGTAAATGACTATTTTGCATCAGTATTTTCTGTGGGAAAGGATATGGAAGATATAGACTGTAGGGAAACAGATGGTGACACCTTGCAAAATGTCCATATTACAGAGGAGGAAGTACTAGATGTCTTGAAATGCATAAAAACGCAGGCGACTGTGTGGGGTTGGCACATTCTCCCCGTGTTTGCGTGGATTTCCTCCGGGTGCTCCGGTTTCCTCCCACAGTCCAAAGATGTGCAGGCCAGGTGAATTGGCAACGCTAAATTGTCCGTAGAGTTAGGTGAAGAGGTAAATGTAGGGGTATGGGTGGGTTGCGCTTCGGTGGATCGGTGTGGACTTGTTGGGCCGAAGGGCCAGTTTCCACACTGTAAGTAATCTGATCTAAAAAAAGTGGATAAATCCCCAGGACCTGATCAGGTGTACCCTAGAACTCTGTGGAAAGCTAGAGAAGTGATTGCTGGGCCTCTTACTGAGATATTTGTAACATCGATAGTCACAAATAAGGTGCTGGAAGACTGGAGGTTGGCTAATGTGGTGCCACTGTTTAAGAAGGGTAGTAAGGACAAGCCAGGGAACTATAGACCGGTGAGCCTGACGTTGGTGGTGGGCAAGTTGTTGGAGGGAATCCTGAGGAACAGGATGTACATGTATTTGGAAACACAAGGATTAATTAGGGATAGTCAACATGGCTTTGTGTGTGGGAAATCATGTCTCACAAACTTAATTGAGTTATTTGAAGAAGTAACAAAGAGGGCAGAGTGGTGAATGTGATCTATATGGACTTCAGTAAGGATTTCGACAAGGTTCCCCATGGGAGACTGGTTAGCAAAGTTAGATCTCGCGGAATACAGGGAGGACTAGCCATTTGAATACAGAACTGGCTCAAAGGTAGAAGACAGAGGGTGGTGGTGGAGCGTTGTTTTTCAGACTGGAGGCTTGTGACCAGTGAAGTGCCACATGGATCGGTGCTGGGATCTCTACATTTTGTTATTTACATAAATGATTTGGATGTGAGCATAAGAGGTACAGTTAGTAAGTTTACAGATGACACCAAAATTGGAGGTGTAGTGGACAGCGAAGAGGGTTATCTCAGATTACAACAGGATCTTGACCAGATGGGCCAATGGGCTGTGGAGTGGCAGATGGAGTTTAATTTAGATAAATGCGATGTGCTGCATTTTGGGAAAGCAAATCTTAGCAGGACTTATACACTTAATGGTAAGGTCCTCGGGGGTGTTGCTGAACAAAGAGACCTTGGAGTGCAGGTTCATAGCTCCTTGAAAGTGGAGTCGCAGGAAGATCGGATAGTGAAGAAGGCGTTTGGTATTCTTTCCTTTACTGGTCAGAGTATTGAGTACAGGAGTTGGGAAGTCCTGTTGCGTCTGTGCAGGACATTGGTTAGGCCACTGTTGGAATATTGCATGCAATTCTGGTCTCCTTCCTATCGGAAAGATGTTGTGGAACTTGAAACGGTTCAGAAAAGATTTACAAGGATGTTACCAGGGTTTGGAGGATTTGAGCTTTCGAGAAAGGTTGAATAGGCTGGGGCTGTCTTCCCTGGACTGTCAGAGGCTGAGGGGTGACCTTTATAGAGGTTTACAAAATTATGAGAGGCATGGATAGGATAAATAGACAAAGTCTTTTCCCTGGGGTCGGGGAGTCCAGAACTAGAGGGCATAGGTTTAGGGTGAGAGGGGAAAGATATAAAAGAGACATAAAGGGTAACGTTTTCATGCAGAGGGTGATACAATTGCAACATTTAAGAGGCATTTGGAGGGATATGGGGTGGGTGCTGGCAGGTGGGACTAGATTGGGTTGGGATATCTGGTTGGCATGGATGGGTTGGACCAAAGGGTCTGTTTCCATGCTGTACATCTCTACGACTCTGTGACTCAGTTGACTATTATTAAATTATGGATAAATGGCATCAGCTTGGACCCCAAACCCCAGTTCACATTTGTTATACAACACTTAATACATTAGGTGCAGCTGAATCTCCTCCACATGAGCAAAGATTCAACATTTTCAGGGAAGGAGAAAAGGATAAAATTATATTACTCTGAGCAGTGACCACTAATCAGGACTGCCAGTCCATGTTAGTCAAAGTAATACTTTGTGTGAGTATAGTTTTTTGGCTATATATAACTCAAGTCCCAGGGTTGAAAGAACATGACCTTATCCCACAGTAGTATTTATCATGTCATGATCTAATCATTAATATGTTCGGGGAAAAAAATGCGTTTTTTGTAGGGGGGCGAAAAGAGCATGATGGACAATCTTAAATTGTGACTAAGTTTTAAAAAACTTTTTTTTAGGAACTGGAACGACAGAAGCATACGTGTAGTGTACAACAGCACAAAATAGAAGAACTTAAAGAGGGTATTCAGCAAAGAGATGAACTTATTGAGGTAGGTGGAGGGTGAAGGCCTGTATTCTTGTTTTCATGTTATTTTATGTCTGCTTAAATTAATTGAAATAAATTTCCATCATTAGCCCATGATTCTTGACTTCTCTAAGTTAGATGGTAACTGTCCTGTGAATATCTTAAGTTTTGAATTTCCATAGCCAGTGAGCTGAATACTTTGAGAATCTGTGTATTTCAAAAGAAGAGAATTCGATCACTATCCCGAGATTGCTATCATGAAGTTTTTGCAATAGCATAGCAGAAACCTGATTAAATACGGCCGATGCTAACTTCTGAGTAGTGTATTCACTACCTTATGTACTCAAGTAATTGTCGAACTCATGTATTTTTGGCCTAATAACTTGGAATTTTCCATATATCTCATCTAAAAATTGACTGTATTTCTTCACAAATAATAGATCATTGTTTATGAGTCAGTTTGCTGGCCGTCACATCCCACTCCAGCTTTTAAGTCTGCCGGTCGTTCCGCTCCGCTCCTGGTCTTCCAGTTCGCTGGCTGTTGTGTTCTTCTCCAGGTTTTCAGAATTACCATAATTCGTTTTATTGGTTTAGAGATCAGTTGGGCTTCTGCTAACAGTATGAATTTTGATGGAAATGAATTTCAGTCCCTCAAAAGTAGTATCCATGTAATAGTCAACCCCATAAATTTAACCTTAAAAAGTAGTCAAAAAAGTTCAAATATTTCTTGAGTATATTCGATATATAATCTGAACCAACAAGTAAGGTGGACAATTCTTATGAAATGCTATTAAGCAAACTCATTGAACAGAAAAGGTAAAAATGCTTATATGTTCAACAATAAATGTAGGAATCCCTAGCTGTAGGATGTCCTGAATCTTTCTTGTACTTTCCACTGCTGTCATCTTTAGCAATCAAGGGCATTATGTATCTCAGATCGACTTAGATACACCAGAGACAAAATACTCTAATAATTGAAACAAGTTGAGTAAGTTTATGCATTCCAGATCTTGAGCTGCATTAACTGCATTTTAAATGGGTTTAAAAAGGCCATCATAAATTATCCATACACTATTAAAGTCTGTAATCTATAATTGCATCCTAGTTCAGCAGCCAGTAAACAAAAAAAGACTTCCTTCCTCAATGAACTCTTGCTACTTAATTGAGGGCTACTGTACAATGGAGTCTATGCCATTTGATCTATAACAGATTTGCATTTCTTGTTAAAATTTACTTTATTCATCTTTCTGCATCCTCTACTATATTGTACACTGTTATGGCCTAATATTTGTTTTGTTGAATCCTGTAAATTCATCCCTTTACTTTAAATACCTAATCTGTCTTTGCTCCAACCAATGCTGAATTTCCTTTCCTCGACTGTGGCTTTTTCTGTAGGAAAACAAGTGTTTGCAGCAAAGGGTGGACACCCTCACCAGGGATGTGTTTGATCTGCAGGAAACTGTCAACTGGAAAGACAAAAAAATTGGGGTAGGCGGTCATATTGAGCAGTGGCTGCATGGGGTGTTCTTTGTTGACTGATTAGTAAATGTGATGTCCCATTCTCTATTCTGTATGTCAGAGCATGATACACTATCAATTGAAGCAACAGACAAACTTGCCTTATTGCAAATACCTTTAGTGTAAGTGCTTGTTGTGATTTATCTTTTGTTTACTGTGTATGGCTTAGATTTATTGTGGTTTGTTTGCATAAGTATCTCAAAGCATGTGACACATTACAATAGCTGTGCACTATGAAGTCAGAGAAGTTAATCTTGAGAAATAGTTGAAGCTGAGATTTAGTTTTTCCAAACTTCATCCTGTTGCTCTTGCCCTCTTGTCTCATCTGCTATATTCATATCTTTGTTGCAATTTACATATATTTTCTTTCTCTGCACTGTTCTTTATCCCACTTGCTGCCCCGTATTCAGGCTCTAGAGAGGCAGAAAGACTACTTTGACTGCATTAGGAATGAGCGTGATGAACTAAGAGATGAGTTGGCTGATCTGAGGGAAAAAACAAAGGTAGGAAATGTGTATGGTTTAGGCTAAACAGTGTGTAGATTGATTTATTTGGGCTTTTAGTTGAACTCTGCAGTAATAAAAAGTGTGGTAACTGAGAATTGAATAATGAAGCATCAAAAGTAGAGTAAAAGTATCCCTGTGAAACAATGAAATAGAAAATTAGCATTTCTTTTAATTTCTAAAAACTTTCATTAACCTTTTGCTTGTCTCATTGATTAATGTTTACTTTTTCTTTAACAGACTCTTCTTGACATTTTCATTTAGTGCAGTTTTGTTGAGTCAGCTTGCCTATCATTCTCCTCGTGTTCTCCATCTGCTTATTTTTGTTGTTCGTGTTTGGTGAAACAGGATCTAACTGCTATGTAGCTGAGCTGTCTTTGTTGTCACTATTTGATTACCTCAGTTTTTCAAGATCTGGGATTTCAGCACTATTTAGCTAAACTTGTGTGATAACTAATCTGTACTTTGTAAGTGAGTGCAACACATCCTCTAATATTAATAAAACCTAAGTCTCAATAAACAGAGCCGTTTCAACTTTACAGATCATGTGTAGTGACAGTACTGAGAAGCTGGTATCACAGTAAAAGATGGGTTCTTCAATCAAGCTGTTTGTGCTTACGTCCACATTGCAAGCGGTATATATACTTGTTACTATATTTGTGGCACCTTGGATGTAATGAAATGCTCCAAGGTGCTCTGTCGGAGCATTATATAACTAATTATAGTATCAGGAAATGTAAAGAGGTATTAATCAGATTTCTAAAAACTGAGGGATAGAAATTGAGGACTGTTTTAAAGATGGACAGTGAGGTAATGGGGGCTTTTTCAGTGCAGTGAGGGTGTTCCAGAACTTGGGGTCAAGGCACAGCCACAAATAATGAGAGAAAAAAAACAAATAAAAATTGGGATTGAATAAGAGACCTGAATTAGGTGGACATAGAAATATTGGAGAAAGTGACATGTGCAGGTGCTGGAGAGCAGAGTTGAAAAGTGTGGTGCTGGAAAACCACAATAGGTCAGTCAGCGTCCAAGGAGCATGAGAATCGACCTTTCAGTCTTAAGCCTTCCCACAGGGATTTTGGAGGGTTGAAGGAGGTAGGAAGGGACAAGACTATATTGGAATTTGAAAACAAGGATAACAATTTTTTTAAACTCCAGGCATTATTGACCAATGTTATCTTCACCTCGGAAATTGGACATTGATTGCCATTTGGATATCGACTCAAATATCTAAATCTTACAAATATTTTGGATCTACTCAGTTTGACGTACAACACTCTCAATTTAGTGTCTGTTTTACAGATGTTCTTGCCCAAATCTAAGAATTACAGAATGGTTACAGTACATGGAGACCATTAAGCCTGCCCTGTGCTTCCCCACATTCTCCTTATTGCCCTCTGTGTTCTTCCCTTCAGATAAGCAAATTCCCTTTTGAATGCCTCCATTAAATCTACTTCCACTACATACAGTGCATTACATACCCCCCTCAGTCTTCACTGCATGAAGAGGTATTGTCCTCACATCACCATTGCTTGATCATATACTTCATATTTTTTCAGATGTGATATTTGTCAGCTTCATGAGTTAATGAGTTTGCCCAGTGATACAAGTTTTGCAGAATCTAGATCCATGATTGCATCTGAATTGGAGCGATAAATGAATTGTTTAAAATAGAGATTGTAACTATTAAAGATAAAAACAGCATGAAGGTGGAGCAAATACCACAAAATGGACAGTGTTTCGTCATGTTCATCCTTAAGATTCCTTGTGAACTACTGATGTATGCTGAGAATCAGCAAAGCAAAGAAGAAAATCAAGCAGATGGAAAACTTAAGAATCAGAAAATTAAATATCTATGAAATATGCTATGACAGCCAAGAGAAAAATGAACGACCTCAGCTGTTAGTGGATCATGGGGGGAAAAAAGCAATGGCTCCAAATAAAAAACGTTAAGATTATGGCACTGGTTTTAAAACTGAGTCATAAGCTAACATGAGAATTGGAGAAACAGTGATGACATCAGTTTCTCTAAGTGTAACTGACCGTTATCTTGACACAAATGTTGTAAATTGTTGTGATAAACTTCTACAAGAGGAACGACATGAGTAAAATTGGTCAACAGCTGATCTTCTTTACATCAATTAACAACATAATGAATGAACCAACTTCAAATATCTGACTTTGTTTAAAAGGTTTTTCATGTATCTGAAAGTAAATGTTTATTATACCCCACATAATGGTGTCTCATGCTCTTTTTTCACTTGAAATCTTTTTATTTCTGATATAGAACAATTAGCTTAAGGAGTCTATTTAGATTTGAATCTGTTTAACATCTATTTTTGTTGTTTGGATTCCTTTATATCAAGTCTTTCTGAAGATGGATTTTTTTGTGTGCCAAACAGGTTATATGTATATGGCAAACTAAAGTGGTTGAGCACAACACAAGACTGAGGAGCAGGGCTAGGTCATTTTGGCTTCTTAAGCCTGCCACTTGATCTGTTTGGGGACTCAATTCCACTTTCATATCTGTCTTCATAACTGTTGACTTTTATTTATTGAAAATCTATCTAACTCAGCCTTGAATATATTCAATGGCTGAATCCTTCTTTTCTTTCTGTGGAGAGGATTCTACACACTTAACCGTCCTCTGAGAATAGAATTTCTGATTATCTCAATCTTTGAATGAGATGTTCCTAATTTTTCCATTATTTGTCTTAATTATAGACTTTCCCATCCAGCATCCTGTCAAGTCCCCTCAGAATCTTCTATGTTTCACCTCTTTTTCCTAAACTCCAATGGGTGTAAGTGAAGCCTGTTTGCCTTTCTTCCTAAAATAACTGTTTCATCCCAAAAATCAGACAAGTGAACCATCTCTGGGTTTAATTCAGTGATATCCTTTCTTAAATAAGGAAGTTAAAACTACATGCACAACACCCAGATGTGGTCTAATTTAAGAGCCTTTACCTATCCAGCCTACACTTAGCTACTTTTATATTCTATTCCCTTTACAGCTAATGCTAACACTCCATTTGTTTTGCAAATCATTGGTTATACTTGTCTACCAATACTTTGGTTCATATAGCAGGACCCCCAGATTTCTCTCTGCTGGTGAGTTCTACAGTCTATTCTCATCAAAGTAACATACTGTGTTTCTGTTCTTTCTGCCAGAGTTGACAACCATATACTTCTGACATTACACCACATGAACCATTTTTTTGCCAACTTTTATCTATCTACATGTATCCCTTTGCGGACATCTTGTGTTCTCTTGGCAATTTGATTTCCTCCTTTGTGCCATCAGTAAATTTAGCATCCAAATCATGGATAAAGATTATTAATAGTTGAGACTTCATCACAGATTCCTCTGGCATTGCCATTAATAACAGCTTGCCAACATGAAAATTAATCATTAATCTGCTTCCTGTTAGCTAACCATGCCCTCACACCCCACTCCTTCACCACCATGAGCCCTTATTTTGTGTTGTAATCTTTACTCCACTTTGATAGATGGTTCCAAATCTATAGATTTCCCTTAATTGTATTTCTCTTCATATGCCTAAACATAGGAAACAACAAAGTTTTGAAAGGCAAGTTGACTGTTTGTAGATTAGGAAACACTGTTAAGAGTTAACGATTGTAGATTGTCGATAACTAACATTTGAACAATTGGTACATGGTTTGCAAAAGTACCAATTTGAGGTACAAAAACCCAACAGGAAAAGTGATCCAGCCATGACTAACAACATCATATTAGTTCAAAGGAAGAGGAGTGTAATAAACCAAAAACCAACTAAGCGGCCTGAGAACTTGAAGCATTTTAAAATTCAGTTTAAAAAAAAAATCACCAAGAAGCTAATTTTTAAAAATTGAAAAAGTATATGAAAGTAAATTAGTGAAAAACATAAATGAACTATGAAAGCTTCTATCATACATAACAAAAAGATTGTCAAAGGCAGTGTGAGCCCATTGCAGGCAGAGACTGGAGAATTCATAATGGAGTGAGGGAGCAACAGAGAAATTAGACAAATACTTAGTGTCTGTCTTCTCAGAGGAAGATCCATGAACCTCCAAGGATACTGAGAACAAATGTCAGTGAGGAATTGAAGAAATTAATATTAGTCAGCCAAAATTGTACCAGTTTCCCAGTATTAATTCCCCACTCTCGTCCTCCAAGGAATAGCGTTACTAAAATACTTGTACAAGTTCTGTTTTTTTTATATATTTCAAGCTAGCTTTCTCTCAAGCTCTTAATTTTTTTTTCCACTCATTTTTTTGGCCATTTTAAAGAAATAGCAAGACTTCACCTTCTCTTGGAAAACAAGGAAGGGCAAGTGACTGAAGTATTAGTAGGGGAACACTGGGACTCGTTAACATAATACTAATAGTTTTTAAAAAGTTATGGAAAAGGATAAGTCTTTCGTAAAAGTTAAAGTTCTTAATTGGAAGCCATGATGTGGAGGAGCTGGTATTGAACTGGGATGGACAAAGTTAAAAATTTCACGACACCAGGTTATAGTCCAAATAAACCTGTTCGCCTATAACCTGGTGTTGTGATTTTTAATATCTTAATTGGAGTAAGGCAAATTCTAAGGGTATGAAACAACTTTCAAAAGTTGATTGGAGTAGACTCTTCGCAGGTGAAGGTACAGCAGACAAGTGGGAGGTCTTCAAAAGTGTGAGATTGAGAGTTCAGACACATTATGACCTTGTTACAGTGAAAGGTAGGGCTGGTAAGGTCAGGGAGCAATGAATGCGTAAAAATGTTGAGGTTCTAGTCAAGAATAAAAAAGAATCTTAGATATGCACATTGTAAGCTTGCAGGTGACACAAAAACTGAATGTCTTGAAGAATATAAAGAGAGTGGGAGCATTCTTAAGGAAATCAGTAAAGCAAAGAGGGGATATGAGCAATAGAGCAATTAGGGAAAGAGTAGGACCCCTTAAAGATCAACGAGGTCATCTTTGTATTCAACCTCAGGAGATATTAATTGAATACTTGGCGTTAGTTTTTACTGTTGAGAAAGAAATGGAGGCTAGAAATAAATACTGATGCTTTGAACGAGGTTCACATTACAGAAGAGGTCTTAAAAAATTGAAGGTAGATAAATCTCCAGGATCTGATATATCATATCCCAAGATTTTGTGGGAAATTAGGGAGGAAATTGCTTGACCCTAGCAGAAATATTTGTATCGTCTATAAACATGGCTGGAGACTGGCTACTATCGTGTCATTGTTTCAGAAAGGCTGTAAGGAGAAGCCAGGGAACTATAGACCTGTGAGTCTGGCATTGGTGGTGGGTAAGTTGTTGAAGGTGATTCTGAAAGGTAGGATTTACATGCATTTGGAGAGGCGAGGATTGATTAGGGATAATCGGCATGGTTTTGTGCGAGGGAAATAATGTGTGTCAAACTTGAATGAGTTTTTTTCATGAAGTAACCAAAAGATTGAGGGCAGATCTGTAGACATTGTTTACTTGGACTTAAGTAAAGCCTTTGACAAGGGTCCACATGGTAAACTAACTAATAAAGTTAGTTTGCATGGAATTTAGCGTGAGCTTGCTAATTGGGCGCAAATTTACTTTACAGTAGGAGACGGAGGGTGGTGGTGGAAGGTTGTTTTTCAGACTGGAGGCCTGTGACCAGCGGTCTTCCACAGGAATCGGTACTTGGTCCACTTCTGTTTGTCACCTATGTAAATGATTTGGATGAGAATGTAGCAGGCATAGTGAGTAAGCTTGCATGTGACACAAAAATTGATGGTATCGTGGCAGATGGAGTTTAATTTAGATAAATGTGAGGTATTGCATTTTAGTAATACAAACAAGAACAGGACTTATACAATTAATGGTAGGGCCCAAGATAGTGTTGTAGATCAGAAAGACGTAGTGGTTCAGATACATAATTCTTTGAAATTTGTGTCACAGGTAGGCAAGGTGATTAAGTAGGCATTTCGCATGCTTGCCTTCATTGCTCAGACCTTCTGAGTATAGGAATTGGGGATGCTGTGTTGAGCTTGTATGTTGGTAAGCCCTCTTCTGGGTACTTCCTGTTATAGGAAGGATATATTAAATTGGAGAGGGTTCAGAAAAGATTTACCAGGATGTTGCCAGGAATAGAGGATTTGAGGTCTGAACATCACAGGAAAGGCTTGGACTTCTTTGGAGCATAGGAGGTTGAAGGGTGACCTTACAAAGGTATATGAAATCATGAGCGGAACGTTTTTAAGGGGAGAAAGGTTTAAAAAGGAAATGATGGGCAACTTTTTTTACAGTGTTCATGTTTGGAATGAACTGCCAGAGAAAGTGGTGGATGCAGGTACAGTTACAATGTTTAATACATTTGGATAAGTTCACGAATAGAATATGGGATATGGATATGGCCCAAGTGCAGGCAAGTGGAACTAGCTTAATCTGGGAATATGGTTGGTGTGGATTGGTTGGACTGAAGGCTGTGTTTCCATAATATGTGACTGTGCTCATTACTAATTTGTAATACCTGACCAATCTTCTAACCTGCCACAAACCTTCACAGTATAGTATGTTTTTTTCTTTGAATTTGATAATATCTTTACTTTGGTTAACTAGGGATGGTGCATCTATCAACTAAGGCTGTCCTTTCTAGAATTTGCTTTACTGAGAATTATGGAACATATCCTCAAATGTCTGCAGCTGCTTCTCAAACTTTCAATTATTTACCTAGTTTACTTCAGTCAGCACTCTCTTCAGACCCTTAGATTTGAATTTTTTCAAGTTTCAGATGCTAGTTTTTGACTTTCAGCACTTGTCCTCTAACAGAATGTGAAATTTCAGTTACATTATGATCATCCTTGCCTGGATGTACCTTTTCTGAGAGATCATTAAAAAATCTTGTCTCATTGCATATTATCAGGTCTAAAATATCTTGCTTCGTGGTTGGCCCTGAAACTTTCAGCTTTAAGAAATTGTCCCAAGAACACTCTGAACTCATCTTCCAGGCTACTATTTCTGTTCTAATTTATCCAATCCATATGAAGACTAAATTTGCTGAAGATTGCTGTAGTACCTTTATGGCAGACCACCATTATGTCATCATGTATACTCTGTTCTACTGTGTAGCTACTGTTAAGAGACATAGAAATTACTTTTACAAGTCATTTTGGTTTGCAATTTCTCATCTCTACACAAACTGGTTCTACATCTTAATCTTCTGAACTCGTGTCGTTTATCGCTGTTGTCCTTAATTAACAGTGCCACCACTTAACTATTTAGTTCCAGCCCTGAAATTGCTAATAGCCTTGAATATTTAGGATGGTTTAATTTCACTTGTTAATCAGCTTAATTCATGCCTTGAAATTTCTATTTTTCTGCTTAGTTATGTTTGCCAACCAGAAAACAAGGAAAGCTCCATTTTTACCATTGACGTCCTTGAGCAATATTGTAACTGGTCACATTTCATTTTGTTAATATCAATTAGTTAAATGAAGATACCAAGCCTGGCTTTCCTAACTAACTATTTTAATTTTGCAAGTGACCCAATGATTGTTTAAATCTGAGAGTTGAATTTTTTTTCTAAGGTGTCTTTTTTTAAGTTATTTGATAAATTCATAGCTTTAAAAGACAAGAAAAAGGTGAAGCTGCTTCTGCTAAGTTCACTTGGTAACTTTCATTATCTCATTTTTTTCGTTAAAAATAATTGTTGCATTCTGCTTGTGATGTAAAGCATATTCCACAGCTCAAGTTAACAGATTGAAATAAAGCAGTATGGTTAGCAGTTTTGTGGACCATAGAAAATTGAAGATACTTGCATGATAGAACTTGACATTTTCAATCTTTTTTTTATCTTTCAGAAACATGGTCTGGTTATAATCCCAGAAGGCACACCTAATGGTGATGTGAATCATGAACCAATTGTTGGTGCTATAACAGTTGTGTCTCAAGAGGCTGCTCACGTGCTTGAAAGTGCAGGAGACGGACCACTAGGTATTGCTTGTTCAACTATACCGCCCCAAGTCGAACAATAGAGCTTAACTGTTAAAAATCTTATCTTGGCTGCTATCTACTTGTAAAATATTTAATCCAGCTGGGTAGCTTAGTTATCTCATTCAAGTCAGAATAGCAAGTTTTGTCATACTGGCAACACCAAAACACACTCACATAGTTCATTCAGCGACTCCAAACTATGTTGGAACATGCAATTTTTAAATGCATTTTGTATTCCAGAGCTGTGTGATGACTTGGAGGCTCTAACCCTTTCCAGCACATGGCTGACCAGAGATTTCTCTCACTTTTAGCACCTGTTGGATAAGTTTATAAAAAAGGTCGATAACAAAACTATTTGGCCACAAAGAACGCATCATTTTTGACCATCAAGTCATGAGATGGATCTTGAACTTGGAACTCCAAGCCGATGGTGGATCATTTTCCCATGGCATCATAAAAACAACCTGTTTTGTACATGTAAACTAACTAATTGACCTCCATCATACTGGATGTGCCCTATGAGTGTTTGAGTGGATTCATTTGTTGCTTTGGACTTGCTCTACTCTGCCTTTTACACAGCTTTTTTTTTTCTGATTCAAATGCCAGTTTTATCAGGCTTAGCTTCTTCAAGGCAGTACTACGATTTTTAGGCATGTCTAGTCCTGGTCCTGACATGCTCTTTTATAATTCTCTTTGAACCAAGTTTTATGGTAATGGTAGATTGAGGGATATACCAGGCCATGAGATTACAGAAGTACAGTTCTTCTGCAAATGGTCACTATAACCTTACGAATGTCCAGTTTTAAACGCTAGGTTTGTTATGAATCTACCCCACTTATCATGACAGTGCCGCAGAGTGATTTGAAGTATTTAATGTCAAATTACTGTGCAGTAGTCATTCCTGCCAATAAATTTAGTGCTCAGATGCATCCTTAGCCTGGAACTGAAAGGTCCCTCACCTGAAATGTTAGGTTATTTTTCTTCTCTACAGATGCTGCCTGACCTACTGAGTATTTCCAGCATTTTTGTTTTTTTTAAATTTCTGATTTTCAACATTTTCCTTTTTGAAGGACGTTCAAGTTATCCAACTTGCTCAAATAATGAGTTAACATGATTATTTTTGACCTTGAAGCTTGCAATTTTTTTTACGTGTTTTCTTATGTTGTAGATGTGCGGCTAATGAAACTGGCTGATGAAAAGGAAGAATTGCTTGCACAGGTAATTAACTTAATCACTTGCAGGTTGGGAAGGAAAGCAAAATAATCCAAAAATCATGCAGTATCATAAAGGAAAACTTGTTCTCTGCTCTTTGACTTGCATATTTAGGCTGAACTTAGCATTGCCATTCTGAAGTTAGGCAATGCTAGTAGGAAATTTTATTTTGTGCCTTGATATGCTATGTATGACTAGTATTGTTTGGTCACATTTATACCTCCACTGGAAAGAGTTGGATTCCCAACATATTTGTAACTTTGAGAACAAGAAACACAATCATGCATTTGCAGCAAAACCTATCAGTTTTTTTGGACCATCCCAAAATATTTCACATGCAGTGAATTGCACAGTGCATAAGTTGTTCTATGTTGATGCTTTCATCAAAATATCACTCCAGTGTATCATGAATAAATACATCATTTGAAAAACGTCTCCACTGAAGGGAATAAAACACTAAGATACTAGACTGGAGCTATCTCAACATTTTAAGAAGTTTTGATACTTAAGCAGAAACAGCCCACTTGATTGTTCATCCACCACCTTTAGCATCCACTGTGACTGCAGTGTGCAGTATCCAATGCATGGAATATAGCAACTTGCCAAGGCTTTTTTGAGAGAACTGAAGGGCAGGAGGTGCATGGGAATACCATTATCTGCCAAGTTTTCTTCCAGTCTCTCATTCTTCTGACAGACGTATGTCATAATTCTTTGTTGTTTCAAGATTCTGAAACTCGCTACCATATAGTTACAGTGAGTACCTACAGCATTTGCAGAAGAATGCACCAGCATTTCCAAGACATCAAGAGGCAGGTATTAAGAGGTGTTCTTTTGCTCTGAACCAAGCCTCAAAACTACTCTTATGGTTTTCTGCAGAAGTATCTTCTTTAAAAT
This sequence comes from Chiloscyllium plagiosum, assembly GCF_004010195.1. NCBI lineage: Eukaryota > Metazoa > Chordata > Chondrichthyes > Orectolobiformes > Hemiscylliidae > Chiloscyllium > Chiloscyllium plagiosum. The sequence goes on along the minus strand of NC_057713.1, from coordinate 105,961,835 downwards.
ATTTTAGTTGTAAAGAACAAAACAGACACTTTTTTTATTACATGTGTCTGTTCCTTGAACAGCTTTGATCATTTAACCTAACTTATCTTTAAATGTAACCTGGCTGATTTGCTTCATCATTTCAGTTGTGATGCAATCTTGACTGTTCTATTTCTGATTAGGGAGTGTTTAAAGTATGTGTAAATGTTTTGTTTGGCATAAATGATCTGAACAGTACAAATTCTTTAAGTCATATTCATGTTAGCTTGTCAAATTTCATGTCAACTTTGAAAATGTAATGGTAGATTCTGCTAATGATGGTGTGGATGATTTCTTTCTCCCAGGTTGCACAATGTGAAATGGTGTAATGTCTTAAATACCAGCTTAGAGTGTACGGTCACTCTCATTAGTATCTCATTTGTCAACTTTTCACTTAAAAGTTTTTCTGGGGATATGAGGAAGGGTCAATGACATATGTCATTGCTTTCCCAAAGCAAAAGGAAACTAACCTGTCCTGCTTGACAATTGGCAGATTACTCTCTGCCAGTATTAATGGTTATACCCAATTGACTTGTTTTCCATTCTAAAATGTTATTTCGGCATATTCTACTGTTCCAAACTTCTTTTTTGTACTGCTTCGATCATATTGGCGAATCATTCAATTCTTCTTCCCAGGATGTCAGTCACTTATTCAAAATCTCCTCTTTGTTTTACTATAATACAGCAAACTTACTATAGGACTTGGTAGTAGTGGAGAAATAAACAGACTGGCCTCTGCATTGGGCTATGGATAGAAACACAAGAGGAGCAAAGTGAAGTGTTAGAAACCTAAGATCAGTCTTGAACCACAGATGAAGTAGTATTCTCAGCTAATTATAGCAAGCCATTAATGATTTTCAACATTTCTTCATTCTAAAACCACAGCATCTTGACTGAAGTTGGTGCTATGGCAGTGATGTGGTCAATGTGAAATTTATTTGCCAGAAGAGTTTTCCAGTATTTAAGTTTTCTTCACAAACAATATATGTGTTTACATTCCTCAACGGGAGGTATTTAGTTATGTGACCTACTTAGACCATTCTAAATGTATATTTTGACTACTTCAACTTTTTGAATCATATTAACCTTTGGCTACTTGTTTTTGGTAGATCAGAAAGCTGAAACTGCAGTTGGAAGAGGAAAAACAAAAGAACTCTAGGATTGAAAATGTGCTCACCGATTCTGATCGACTAGAAAATGGCACAGATCTACAAATTCTAGAAATGCAGAGTGAGTTCATGGGATCAAATGCTGTCACATCTGTTATTTGATAAATAAAGAGTTTAAGTATCGGGCTTCTCTAACCCATCGACATGTGAAAATTCTGATGTTTGCTAGGGTATAGTTCCAGCTACCATTGCAGATTCTGGTTCTTCGCCCAAGTTGTTGACCTGGTTAGTGCCAGCAAGCTATATGTATGCCAAGGGGTCCTTCCTCAATCAACTGTGTTTGCAGGGATGAATGGAATTTAATGCAAGAGCACATTGTAAGAAACAAGAGCAGCAGAAGACCATAAAGCCTGTCGAGTCTGATCTGTATTCAGTGCAATCAGGCTGATCTTTGTATCCAACTCTACTTTCTCACACACTCCCACTTGTCTTGATTCCCTGAAAGGGAAAGAATGTATCTCTTTCAGCTTAAATATATTCAAATCATACTGCATCCATAACCCTCTGGGATGGAGAGCAGTGAAGGTTCGCATAGAGTCTGCAGCAACACTGAAGAGCATCCCACCTGGGCCCAGGCCTCCACCCTATCCCCAAATCTCTCACTTTCAATGGCCAATCCACATAGCCTGCACATCTTTGGAATGTGGGAGGAAACTGGTGCACCCAGTGGAAAACCAAGCAGGCATGGGGAGAACATGCAAACTCCACACAGACAGTCACCCAAAGCTAGAATTGAACCAGCATCCCTGGCCATGTGAGGCAACTGTGCTAACCACTGTGCCACCCTAAAGTTATTTAATAATAAAGTGTTTTAAAAACAGTTTGAGTGATTCCATTATGGAAAGGTTCTGGGCATGTAATTGGGGGCATGTATTTTTAATAGATTACTGTTTCTTGCACAAGATACTTTTATAGTCAGCTTAAGTTATTAATAGGCACTTTGAGCATGACTTTTAGTCTTTGCTGATGACTTGTTTCCCCTCTGTCAATTTCAGTTTGCAGTATTGTTTTCTTTAATCTTGTCAAGCAGTTCCATATGCTATTGAGTTGCTTAGTGTAATATCACCTCATTGTTTACTTTTAGGAGATGTAAATAGGCAGTTGAGTGAATACAAGTTTAAACTCTCTAAGGCAGAACAGGACATTGCCACTGTTGAACAAAATGTGAGTATCTGCCATACCATAGAGTATTTGCATCTCAAAATTGCTATCAATTTTCTTTTTGCAGTTGTGCAGAAATAATTATTGTATAATGCATGTGTGGAATAATAATTTAATAGCTTGAGTCTAAGGAATTGAACTAATGTTGATGCAGCATGACATGACAGAGTACATGTGCTAGAGAGTGATCTCATGAAGGAAACTCCGAGCTGGTGTAGATCTGTCACTGCATGTAGCATTAAGTCTGTAAATAACAAAAAAATGCTGCTAAACTGTGTGCCTAATGTTAAAATTGGAGGTGTGCAATGTCACTCTTGTCCCACTACTCCTCAGGTCACAACATGAAGATACTTTTCTAGGTGTTGAAATTGCCAATGTTTGTCTGGTTTTAAATTAAACAGTGTAATAGCCACTTAATAAACACTGTGGATTATCATCAAACTTATTCAATCAAGGTGCAATAATTGGTTAATGTACACAAACAAAAATATAGAATTATAAATGATTATCCCTCTAAATATGCTCAAAATATATGCAAAGGAACACATGCATGCGCGCACACTTCCTATTCTCTTCAGGAAACAAGAGAGAAGTTTGGATTTGTGTACAACTTGGAGTTCTGAAAAAAATACTTTGTCAATAGGTTATCCTTTAAGGCAAAAGTGTAGAATGTTCGGAAGTCTGTTGTTGTGATGTCCTAGCATAAGTGGTGGAGTCACTAATCTCCCACTGTTGCCCCTTGAGTCCTGGAGACACAACTTGCTCAAGAAATATGATATGGAGACGTCCTTTCAAAATAACAATTAGATTTTACCTTGAATTTACAAACAGGATTTTCTTTTCAGAAAAGGAGAGATCAGCTCCTCTTATTTTCTTCCCTCTCTACCTTTCCCACCCTCACTATTAAATGACAATCAAATTAAAAATCAGAATCTCTTCAAACCACTTTGTTTAAATACTCCATGTAAAACAACCAAGTTTCACAAGACATGTAATTTCTTGGAAGCCTTGTTTAAAATAAGATTTCCAATACCCACAGTGACACTCCAGAAGTTTCCACAATCCTTCAAAACTTAGGTTTCTCAAAACCTCTGTTCTCGCAACTTGAAGATGGAACACTGTATTTTTAGTATCATTTTTGTTGCCATTGTTGTAATTTGGTTTGTATGCAATATTTAATATTAAGATATACATATAGGTAATTAAAAATTGAAATATGAACATATTCGTGAAATGATTGTCGATATTGTATTGCTTTTTGTTCCACTAATGTACCATGGGTTATTCCATTTTTAAGTATAAACTAAATGACCAAAATATCTTCAATTTATGTTGGTGTCTGTAGAAGTCTATTTCATATGAGGCCAAAGATATACATGACTGAGTTAAGACTGTGATACCATTTTCCTCTGATGTGTAGAAAAGTTATTTGGTGAAGCATGTTTTGGCACTGTCCAGCTGAAAAAAAACTTGCATTGCTTTTATTTGTTATTATATATAAAGATACGTCTATTCACTCAAATTCTTGATCATTCATTGAGTTCTGTATAGTGTCGTACTCAAGCCTACAAACCAGAAAGATCCAGGTTCTCATTTGTGTTGAGTTAGCTAATCTCCATGGAAAATAAGAGACGGTTGTTTATGTGTACATGTTTAATTTTTTTAATGTATGTTGTCTTCTAATACTGCCCTATATTAAGTCACCACTTCTTATTTTTAACTTTTATTTTTGTTCCTTTTTCATCAATCACTCTTTGTGTCAAGGCACGTCCATTCTCGGGTCACATTTATTCCATCGTCCTTGCTAATCCGCCCAGGATACTTAATCCTATTTAACTTTTCTGGGCTTGTATATTTGGAAAGGCTATCGTTGCCTAACTCGTTAAACATTCATTCATCTAACCAAATTCTGAAGGTACATGTGTAATACGAGACAAGTAATATTCCAGAATGAAACCTGGCTTGATAGATTGCAGGTTTTATTTTCACAATTTTATCATTGTAGTGTGTTGGCAGCCTCTTATGAATATGTTATAGTTTTAACAAAAGAACAAAGTTTTATTATACACAAGGAAAGTAAAGGACAAACTATTACACGACACAAGTACCAGTTGAAATGGTTTTATTAGGAGGAAAAAGTGAGGTCTGCAGATGCTGGAGATCAAAGTTGAAACTTTATTGCTGGAACAGCACAGCAGGTCAGGCAGCATCCAGGGAACAGGAGATTCGACGTTTCGGGCACAGGCCCTTCTTCAGGAATGGTTTTATTACACAAATCAAAAATAAAGATTTAATTCTGCAACCCTCAGCAACAGACTTAGATATTCAAATCTCACTCTATTGCACTTTAAAATGCTTTCTTCCGTTTGCATGCTATATTTGGCTTTTTGCCAGTAAAATTCTGCATTTAGTCAATGTCTGTTTCTGACATCTTTGAAATGTTAACAGAAGTTCTTATTTCTTACATGGGCTCATTTAAACTCCTCTTCCACAGCTTTCTGTTTCTGGGTGGCAGGGTGAAATGTGAGGAGGATGTTATGAGAATACAGGGTGACTTGGACAGGCTACATGAGTGGATGGATGCACGGCAGATGCAGTTCCATGTGGATAAATGTGGCAAGAGCAGGAGGGCAGATTACTATTTAAATGGAGTCAAGTTAGGTAAAGAGGAAGTACAACGAGATCTAGGTGTTCTTGTACATCAGTCATGAAAGAAAGCATGCAGGTACAGCAGGCAGTGAAGAAAGCTAACGGCATGCTGGCCTTCATAACAAGAGAAATTGAGTATAGGAGCAAAGAGGTCCTTTTGCAGCTGTACAGGGCCCTGGTGAGACCGCACCTGGAATATTATGTGCAGTTTTGGTCTCCAAATCAGTTTTGGTCTCCAAATTTGAGGAAGGACATTCTGGCTATTGAGGGAGTGCAGCGTAGGTTCACTAGATCAATTCCCGGAATGGTGGAACTATCATACGTTGAAAGATTGGAGCGACTAGGCTTGTATACACTTGTGTTTAGAAGGATGAGAGGAGATCTGATTGAGACTTATAAAATTACTAAAGGATTGGACACTCTGGAGGCAAGAAGCATTTTTCCGCTGATGGGTGAGTGCAGAACCAGAGCACACAGTTTAAAAATAAGGGGTAGGCCAATTAAAACCGAGTTGAAGAGAAACTTCTTCACCCATAGAGTAGTGAATATACGGAATGCTCTGCCCCCGAAGGCAGTGGAGGCCAAGTCTCTGGATACTTTCAAGAAAGAGATGGATAGTGCTCTTAAAGATAATGGAACCAAAGGTTATGGGATAAGGCAGGAATAGGATACTGATTGTGGATGAACAGCCATGATCATAATGAATGATGGTGCTGGGTCGAATGGCCTACTCCTGCACTATTATCTATTGCCTATTGCTCCTTCCCTAACATCCAAACCACTGAGGACTTTATTTCTTCTGCCCTGATTGTTCTGCAGATTGCTGGTCATACCAGCCTTTCTCTCTCTGAAAGAAATTTGAACACTCCCCTGAAAAGGAATGCACTAATCTTCTGGCACATTCTTCCTTTAAAAAAGAACTGCTTTCTGTCTCTGTCTTTTGATGTCATAGGAAATCTTGTGCAGCAATCCTTCTTTTCTCTTCATAATCATTTCGAGTTTTAAAAGCCTCACTTAGATTATATAAGAAAAACTTCAGTTTCCCAGAATCTCTCCACTACAACTCAAAAATGAAATTAAAATTAGGTCCTTTGAACATAGAACATAGAACAATACAGCACAGAACAGGCCCTTCGGCCCACGATGTTGTGCCGAACATTTGTCCTAGCATAAGCACCCATCCATGTACCTATCCAATTGC
>NC_057713.1:105922477-105955359 GCF_004010195.1 Chiloscyllium plagiosum | reverse complement strand
CTATGAACATAGACCCCAAGATCTCTCTGTTCCTCCACCTCACTAAGAACCCTACCTTTAACCCTGTATTCCGCATTCTTATTTGTCTTTCCAAAATGGACAACCTCACACTTGGCAGGGTTGAACTCCATCTGCCACTCCTCAGCCCAGCTCTGCATCATATCTAAGCCTCTTTGCAGCCGACAACAGCCCTCCTCACTATCCACAACTCCACCAATCTTCGTATCATCTGCAAATTTACTGACCCACCCTTCGACTCCCTCATCCAAGTCATTAATAAAAGTCCTTACCTCAATGCATGTAATAGAGAAATACACATCAGCCCTAAATCTGTATGTGGTCTTGTCAGTTTTAGAACCAAATTTCCCAATTATAGTATATCACAAACCTTCATTGTGTGGATATGGATTAAAATTTGATAAGTTTGTCTCTTGGCTATAAAGTCAAAATATTGGACAGTGTTTCTTTGTGCCTCTATTTCTTTTACCAGCCATTTATTGAGAGATGTCCGAAAGAAATGCAAATTCGCTTATCCCTTTGGCAAACGGCCATGCTTTCACGCAGCACTGTTTTTGGCCCAGCTGGAATATCTGAACTTAACATGTGTTTTATCAATTGTAGACAAATTAATAATTTAAATGTTAAAAAAAATCTGCAAAATTGGAATCAAAGCATATCTAGTTATGGGGGGAATCAGCATGCTGAGCTCTTGTTCTTCCATCCTTTGGTGTATTTAGTTTAATAAGTCTGCCCTAGTTAAGATCTCAAGTTTTCAAAGAGCTGATTATTTCCTCCATCATAATGGATTGAAGTGCTACTTATATCGAGAGATACGATGCTTTGTCTAGTTATGTTTATTACAGATATGATGCAGGGAAGTGAGTCTGAAACTTCTGAGCTATCAAGAGGTTTGTAGGTAATGAACTTCCCTCCAAGTCAACAGATCATAAACTTTTATACTCCAGAAACCTTCGTGCGTAAACTATCCTGACACCACATTGTGTGGGGGTCACTGTTTGAATTTCATAAGAACAGGAGTAGGCTATTCAATCCCTTAAGCATGCCCCATTGTTCAGAGAGATCACAGCTGATCTGTGGCCTAAGTCTATATACCTGCCTTTGGCCCAAGTCACTTAACGTCTTTTGGTCATGAAACATGTATCTGTCTCAGATTTCAAATTAACAACTGATTCTGCATCCACTGCTGTCAGTGGAAGAGAATTCCAAAACGCTATCAGACTTTGTGTGTGTAGAAGTGTGTCCTAACATTTCTCCTGAACAGACTGTGTCCCCTAGTTCTAGAATCCCTAGCCAGTGGACATAATTTATGAAATAATTCCACAGGCCAATATCCTGTCACTTAATCATCCTTTATTTGCACGTGGAGAGTCCTTGACACTGATCCCTCAGAGCCAGCTCTGAGTGAACAGGATGTCTGACACACCTACACACATAGAACATTACAGCACAGTAGGGACCCTTCAGCCCTTGATGTTGCGCCAACATGTGGAACCAATCTGAAGCCTATCTATCCTACACTATTCCATTTTCATCCATATGTTTATCCAGTGACCATTAAATGCCCGTAAAGTTGGCGAGTCTACTACTGTTGCAGGTAGTGCGTTCCACACCTCTACTACTCTGAGTAAAGAAACTACCTCTGACGTCTGACCTATATCTATCACCCTTCAACTTAAAGTTGTGTTCCCTCATGCTAGCCATTACCATCCAAGGAAAATGGCTCTCACAGTCCACCCTACCTTAACCCTCTGATTATCTTAATGTCTCTATTAAATCACCTTTCAACCTCCTTCTCTGTAACGAAAACAGCCTCAAGTCTCTCAGCCTTTCTTCATTAGATCTTCCCTCCATATCAGGCAACATCCTAGTAAATCTCCTCTGAACCCTTTCCTTAGCTTGCACATCCTTCCTATAATGCAGTGATCAGAACTGTACGCAGTACTCCAAATGCTGTCACATCAGAGTTTTGTACAGCTGCAGCATGACCTCATGGATCCGAAACGCAATCCCTCTACCACTAAAAGCTAACACATCATATGCCTTCTTAACAACCCTATCAACCTGGGTGGCAACTTTCAGCAATCTATGTACCTGGACACAGATCTGTCTGCTCATCTACACTACCAAGAATCCTAATATTAGCCCAGTACTCTTTATTCCTGTTGCTTCTTCCAAAGTGAATCACCTTACATTTTTCCACATTAAACTCCATTGCCACTTCTCAGCCCAGCTCTGCAGCTTATCTATGTCCCTCTGCAACCTGCAGCATCCTTCAGCACTATTCACAATTCAACCGACCTTCATGTCATCCGCAAATTTATTAACCCATCCTTCTACACCGTCATTGAGGTCATTTATAAAAATGACAAACAGCAGTGACCACAAAACAGATCCTTGTGGTATACCACTCGTAACTGAACTCCAGAATGAACATTTCTCATCAACCACCACCCTCTGTTGTTTTTCAGCTAGCCAATTTCTGATCCAACTGCTAATTCACCCTCAATCCCATGCCTCTGTTTTTTTCTGCAATAGCTTACCGTCGGGAACCTTATCAAACGCCTTACTGAAATTCATAGACACTACATCAATCACTTTACCCTCATCCACCTGTTTTGTCACTATCTCAAAGAACTCTAGGTTTGTGTTACATGACCCAGCCTTTACAAAACCGTGCTAACTATCCCTAATGAACTTATTCCTCTCTAGATGGTTATAAATCCTACCTCTTATAACCTTTTCCAACACTTTACCCACAACGGATTCACTAGTCTATAATTACCAAGGTTGTCTCTACTCCCCTTCTTAAACAAGGAGATAACATTTGCTATCCTCCGGTCTTCTGGCACTATTCCGTAGTCAATGACAACATAAAGATCAAAGCCAAAGGCTCGGCAATCTCCTCCCTGGCTTCCCAGGGAATCCTAGGATAAATCCTATCTGGCCCAGGGGACTTGCATATTTTTACACTTCCTAGAATTGCTAACACCACCTCCTTGTGAACCTCAATCCTGTCTAATCTAGTAGCCTGTATCTCAGTATTCTCCTCGATAACATTATCTTTTTCCTGTGTGAATACTGACAAAAAAATTCATTTAATGTTTCCCCTATCTCCTCGAACTCCACTCACAACTTCCCACTACTGTCCTTAACTGGTCCTAATCTTACTCGAGTCATTCTTTTATTCCTGACATACCTTTAGAAAGCTTTAGAGTTTTCCTTGGCCCTATCTGCCAACAACTTCTTATGTCCCGTCCTGGCTCTTCTTAACTCTCTTTAGGTCTTTCCAGGCTAACTTGTAACTCTCATGCACCCTCACTGAGCCTTCATGTCTCATCCTAACATAAGCTGCTTTTTCCCTCTTGACAAGAGATTCAATTTCCTTAGTAAACCACGGCTCCCTCGCTCGACCATTTCCTGCCTGCCTGACAGGTACATACTTATCAATGACACACAATAGCGTTCCTTGAATAAGCTCCACATTTCAATTGTGCCCATTGCCTGCAGTTTCCTTCCCCATCCTATGCACCCTAAATCTTGCCTAATTGTATCGTAGTTGCTTTTCACCCAGCATTAATCCTTGCCTGCATTATATACCTATCCATTTCCATTACTAAAGTAAATATAACTGAATTGTGGTCACTATCACCAAAAAGTGCTCACCTATCTCCAAATCTAACATCTGGCTGGGCTCATCAGCCAGTACCAAATCCAATGTGGCCTCACCCCTTGTTGGCTTGTCTCCATACTGTGAGGAAACCATCCTGCACACATTGACAAAAACTGACCCATCTAAAGTACTGTAACTGTAGTATTTCTAGTCAATATTTGGAAAGTTAATGTCCCCCATAACAACTACCCTGTTACTCTCGCTCCTATCCAGAATCATCTTTGCTATCCTTTCTCGTACATCTCTGGAACTATTCGGAGGCCTGTAGAAAACTCCCAATAGGGTGACTGCCTTTCCTATTTCTAACCTCAGCCCATACTATCTCAGTAGATGAGTCCGCAAACATCCTTTCTGCCACCGTAATACTGTCCTTGATTAACAATGCCACACCTCCCCCTCCTGTTACCATCTTTTCTGTTCTTATTGAAACATCTAAATCTTGGAACCTGCAACAATCATTCCTGTCCCTGGCTCTATCCACGTGTCCGAAATGGCCATAACATCAATGTCCCAGGTACTAACCCATGCTGGAAATTAGATTAGATTAGATTCCCTACAGTGTGGAAACAGGCCCTTCGGCCCAACAAGTCCACACCGACCCTCCGACACGGACTGATTCTGTGCCAGAGACCTGTACCCTATGGCTTACCCCTGGTAAGTCCCAATAGTATCCAAACTTGTCATTGAGGGGAACAGCCACAGGGGTTCCCTTCACTGCCTGCTGGTACCCTCTCCGTCCCCTGACTGTAACCCCTCTGCCTCTTTCTTGTACCTGAGATGTGACTGGAGAAAGTGAGGTCTGCAGATGCTGGAGATCAAAGTTGAAACTTTATTGCTGGAACAGCACAGCAGGTCAGGCAGCATCCAGGGAACAGGAGATTCGACGTTTCGGGCACAGGCCCTGAAGAAGGGCCTGTGCCCGAAACGTCGAATCTCCTGTTCCCTGGATGCTGCCTGACCTGCTGTGCTGTTCCAGCAATAAAGTTTCAACACCTGAGATGTGACTACCTCCCTGTAACTCTTCTCAACAACCCTTTCAGCCTCCCGTATAATCTAAAGTTCATCCAGCCCCAGTTCCCTTATACGGTTCTCGAGGAGTTAGATTAGGGTGCACTTGTCGCAGATGAAATTAGCAGGGATACTACTGGTGACCCTTACCTCCCATATTCTGCAGGAGGAACATTCAACTGCCCTAACCCACATTCCCACTATTCTGAATTCCCAAGAGTATATTGAAAAATAAACAATAAAAAAAACTAGTTACCTTACCAATTTGGCACACAGAACCCTTTTTTTGGTTAGAGGAGGAGGATGGGTGGGAGACACTACTTAAGTAGTGTTTCAGATAATGCAACCACCCAAACATATTACTTCACTTACTCAGCAGCCTCATGTCCACTCCTGCTCAGCGTGCGCTCCACCTCTTCACGAGGTAAGTTTTTAAATTGGTGATTCACCTTCCCGTCAGCCTTCAGGTCAACACTGCCACTATTCCTGGTGCTGAAACAAAAATGGCAGCCCCGACACTCAAGCTTAGTTTTTAAATCAGTGACTCACCTTCACCTGTTCTTTTTTTGTCTGAAATAACCGCACAAAGACCGATATTTCATCACCAAGTCTCGCTTTATTTATTTGTTCACAATACACTGGCTGTGACCAGCCAGCTCAGAGTCAGTGACACTACTGTTCTTATCTTTAGGCCAGGGCTCCCAATTGGACCACATTAGTAGCCCCAATTAGGGAACTCATTCTGTGAGGTCCATGTGATTGACCTTAATACAATCACTGCAGTTTGTCATCTTCTATACCCTGTTTTTCCAGTTATTATCTTGAAGACTTCATTCAGATCACCTCTTAACTTCCTAAATTCTTGAGAGAAAACACCTAATTTATATACTCTCTCACAGTTCAGTCCCTGAAGTCCAGGTATCATTCTTGTAAGCCAATCTTGTATTCCCTCCAAGGCCAATATATCCTTTGTAAGGAGTGATGCCCAGATCTGATCTCAGTACTCCCAAGTGTCTGTGACCAAGGTATTGTATAGCTTAAGCATCCTTGTAATTCAGTCCTTTAGATATGAAGCCCAGCATTCCATTAGCCGTCTTGATTATTTTCTGCACCTAATTATGGTAGTTTAAAGATCAATGCACCAGAACCCCAAGTCTCTTTCGACATCCAATAAATTTCACTTCATACTGTCTAGATAGTAGCCTGATCTATCCTTTCTTGGTTCAGAATGGATAACCTCCATTGCAATTATTGAAATTTATCAGTCTCCCTTTTGCCCATTCACCTAGTCTATCAATATCACTTTGTAATTTATGCAATCATCTATACTGTCTACTGTACTGCCTAACTTTGTGTCATCAGCAAATTTGGATATGTCTTTCTGTACCATTTACCAAGTTGTTAACAAATGTGAATAATTGAGGCCCTCGCACAGACCCTTATGGAAAGCCAAAGGTCATATTGCCAATTTGAGTACTTATTTATTATCTCCACCCTCCCAGCCATGTTAGTAAGTTGTCCTCAGTTCTGTGGACTTCTACTTCAGTTAACAGGCTGTAGCTTGGTACTTTGTCAGATGCCTTCTAGAAGTTCATATAAAACAACATCCATTCCCTTATTGATTAGTTTGTACCTTCTCAAAAAATTAAATTAAGTTTGTCAAGCATGACCTATCTGCCATTAAATTGAGGTGCTGTTGTCTTAGTTTGTGGGTGTAATGATTAGGAGAAGCAGATGTGTCTGCCTGGTGTCATGGACAACAATGTTCTCTTTAAGAAAATATGCTTAATTGATCACTTAACTCTTCATCGAATCTTACAAGTTAACTTGCCAACTCTTTACATTAAAGTTTTTTAAAATGTGCATTTATATAGAATCTTGCTTGACCTCAGGATATCCAAATACAACTTAGAGCCAGTGAAATATCCTTGTAATGCAGTTATTATTGAACCTAGGAATCATAACCGTGAATCTGCTCACAGCCAGCTTCCATGAAAAGCAATGAAACAAATGACCAGATAATTTGTTTTATATATTTGCTGACGGATAAAATGGTGACCAACACACTAGGGGTACTCTTTTTTTGTAAATCTGGGATCCTGAACAACTGACTGAGATGACAGGCAAAAACTGTATAATCATTTTTATGTATGGTTATTTATTGCCCAAGAAATGCCCTTTTATTTTTGCATTTGTCAAAATGAGAAAGCTTTTGCAACATCTACAATTGTAGTGATTTGATCATCATCACATTCTCAAACATAGTCAATGAAAGGAACCATTGGACCTAACAATAATTCAGATATTTGGAGGATTATCCAAAGTATTGAATCATGAGTTTAAATATTTTGACTCGAGTGGAGCTTTGCTTTGGGTGGGAGTAACAAACTAGCTAATCCAATATTTCTTTTTAATAATTCTGTGGGAGAGTTTCCTGCAGTTCCCATGACAGTACTATTGTGGCTGACATTTTTAAATGAATTTTCAGGTTGTCAGACTTGAAGGACAGGTGCTTCGCTATAAAACAGCAACAGAAAACTCAGAAAAAATAGAGGATGAACTAAAAGCTGAAAAAAGGAGGTTGCAGCGAGAGGTATGCAGAATGTTTACTCAATGCTACTCTGAGTTACAGAAACAGGTTGGACCGAAGGGTCTGTTTCCATGCTGTACATCTCTCTGACTCTATTTTAGGCCATTCTGAAGAGCTCTTTTAGGTCTAACACAGATCACAGAAGGCTAAATGGTCTTTTCTTTGCCTAAGTGGTCTCTTCCATTCTTTTGACTGAATACATTTTTCCCCTCATTTGTATTTTGCATGTTCAGTGTTAAATTGTAAGTCCTAATGATTTGATGATGAATTTTTAAATATCATTTCCAATACATCATTGTGTTTATCTTTTTTAAATATTTCATGTACAGTGCTACATTGTTTTTACTTAACCCCAAGACCTCCCTGCAAAACAAATTTGACTTGGGTGACTATAAATGCATTTTTAGTTCTACATTGCATCATAAGTGGAAAAATGATTCATATTTGTTTCCAAACAATCCTTCCCATGCTGCTACAGCTAATTGAGGGGCTCAGATGTTTAATAAATTTGTCATAACATTTTATGATTTTCAATATGTTGTGTTAGCTTAGTGATAATGACCAAATCTCTCTCAATTCCTCCTCAGTTACGATCAGCATTGGATAGGAATGAAGAGATGGAAATGACCAATAGCCACTTGATGAAGCGATTAGAGAAGATGAAAGCCAACAGAAATGCATTACTCTCTCAACAGTGAAGAGGAAAGAGCTGGTGCACTGTATCTATGACTAGCAGAACTTCCAGGCATCACAACTTAAAGGCCCTTTCCATTTGGTACAACCACTTTCAAACACTGAAAGATGTCCTTTATTAAGGCTTTGGTTTTATAAATGTTGGCATAAAGTTTTTGTAATTTATGAGAGATTCATGGCATTGTCTAATGTCTATATGTTTGTTAATTGTGAATTGTATTGCCTGTTTAGCTCACTGGGTTAAGAGCCTTTGAAATGGGTTGTGGATTTGTTATGAGTGATTTTAGCAGGTAAATACAAATAGATTTGATTGTTTATGGCTTTAATATGCCAAATTGATTTACATAAACCTTTCTGCTGCTTAGAAATTATAGTGGTTGCTTAAAGACCTTGAACAACTGCATGAACAGAACAGATGCACAAGATAACCTCATGACACTTTTGAAAATCTGACTACTCTCATATGCCAATTGCTCTGTGCGCCCCACAATGCAGGAATCCCACTTCAAGTGCCTTCTACGCGGTGCAAAGGAAATTATCTTGATCTGGTTATTCAATCGAATTTATGGACCATTCATTTGGTCTGAAATATTGTAATTGAGATATTTTAAAAACAGTGGGTAAATTCCTAAGACAAGTATCTGCCAAAAATGACGTACATAATTTTTTCTTCAAAAATACAATTTCAAAATTGTCATTTGTATTACATGCAACTTTTTCAAGTAAAGAAATGATTGTAGGTAAAGTAAGTTTTGCAAATGTTCCTATAGTTTAGTTTAAAGCACATGAACAGGGCTTTTCTGCTGCTCCTCGCTTCATGGAATTTAAAGAAAACAAATGGAAAGAATTTCCTTTTCTGTACAAAATATTGGACTGCATCTTCAGAGTATTACTGGTATTGCCTGTTTATAAGGGTTTTGTCTTTCTGGAAAAAAGGCATGTGAATGGGGGTTTTGACAATAAATGAAACTGTGGGCACTTTATATAACGAGACCACAGAAATTTATTTTTATGATTGCTGCTTCTGTCTTCAAATAGTAAGAACACCTGGCTATATAGTACATGGTTTGCAGGCCACATGCAATTATCTTAAAACAGCATCCTCAAAGTTTGCCCATGCAAATATTTGTGTTGAGAAAGAGGTTTATTAAAAGTGCAAGAATCTCCAAATTAGTTTTGATTAACTGTAACAGATCAGTATGTAAATTGATAGCTGAAGATGTACCAGAGTTGATCTGATCCAACTCATAATTTTATACAAATGACAAGTACAGTACAACCTTGATTATCCAAATGAGACAGGCAGAGAGTATTTTGTTCGGATAACTGAAGTGATCGTAAACAAGCGGTAATTTGTGTGCCAGTTATCCAGCAATACATGCCATTTAACTGATGACTGATTGGATCGTAAAAAAGCAGTAGTTCGAGTGCTGGTTGTGAACATGCCTTGGTTATCCGGCAACACATGCCACAATGCCATTTAATTGGTAACTGAATGCTGAGTTGCCTCATGCTGTTTTTACGGCAATTTGAGATCTTGTTGAGATAATCTGAAATTCGGATAATTGATGTTCGGATAACCGAGGTTATACTGTATTGTGGCTGAAGATCAGTCCTGCCAAAGATACTGGTATTAATGCACTGCCAGTTGCATTTCCTTAACAGTATGAGGCAGAATGTTTAGAAGTATAAAGTGAACATAGAGCAGTTGTCATGTGAAAGTTTTAATTACTCCTTGCTAAATTGCCAAAATGAGTTAGGAAATGTGCTTAATTTACAGACAATTTTCTTGCCAGAATGAGGTCCAACAAAAGACTGCATTGAGCAGGGGGAAGGAGCCAAAGCAGATAATATATCCAATCTTGGGAGCATCTTGGCCTTTGTGAGAATAATGAAATAAAGCTTTAAAAGTTTGAAAAACATACATAACATATTGTCCTCATCCACAATAATCTACTGGTTACAGTTGCATCTGTCCATGGTGGGGTGTTGGTAGCAGTAATCATTGCACAATTCATGTGGAGATTTAAATCCTGTCTTTACATTGAGGATATCCTATCTGGTGATGTGTGACACTACAATTGTATTGAGAGAGATTTGGAACAAATAAAGCAGCTGGAACTTGTGCATCCGTGAGATACAGCAAGCAGTCAGCAGCAGGAAAATTATATTCAACAACAATTTGTCATTTTTTGGCATGACATAATCCCTCCATTCTACCATTGCCATTAACCAATCAACCTTGGTTTAATGAGTGCCAGAGAGTATGCCTGAAACAGTAATATGAGGTGTTAAACTATTTAAGCTGCAACATAGGACCTAAGTGTGTGCTTAGCGGTACAGAGTTACTAATAAAGCTAAATGATTCCTGAACCCATTGGATCATTTCAAATCTCTGCAGCAGGCACTATCCAGCTTGGAGTGATGGTGGATAATGGGATGAGGAGCAGCTGTGCTGCTCAAAAGATAAAGTTGAAATGCTTAACATTCTTCAGCCAAATAAAGATTTGCTCCACTTTAAGTAATTCAGTACTTTTGAAATAGTCACTATTTTAATGTAGAAACATGGCAGCCGGTTTGTGTGCATTAAGGTCCTACGAACTATAATGTGATAGCCAGATAATCTGCTGTCCATTGTTCTTCTAGATGGTAGAGATCATAGACTTGGAAGTACTTTCAAAGATGTTTTGATATATTTTGTACATGATACCATTGACACAATGACAGAGGTGTGTGGGCATGTGAATTACATCGTTTAAGGTGGTGCATGGGATTCAATCAAGTGGACTTTTGTCCATAGGGTAGTCAGCTTAAAATGTTGAGTGTTACACTCATGCAGGGTTGAGGCAGCAGTGATAACCTCTGAGGCACCATGTCGCTCCCCCAACTGTTACTGTACCCCCTTGTTTACATTGAACACACAGCTTGTCTCAGCAGCTGTCAAACAGGACTTTTTGACCACAGATTATAGCAATAATACTGGGGAGGGGGGGAGGGGGAGGAAAGGAGTGCAGTTTCGGGGTAAATCCACTCTGCAACAGAGCAGCTGTGTTTCCTGGACTTATCAATGTTGAATGGCTAGGAAGACACCTAAACCAGGATTTCATCTGACAAGCCACACCAAAGATAAATGGGCAAGTTTTAATTTGATTGGGCCAGAAATAGGGATTTCAACCCAGATCTGAACCCAATGTATGACTGATGATCTGAGAGCTAAACCAATACACCATCATCCCTATTCACGTCTTACAGCCATTCTGTGAACATTATGCCTTCTCCTAACTTATCACTGCGTTCTGATTAGATTAGATTCTCTACAGTGTGGAAACAGGCCCTTCGGCCCAACAAGCCCACACCGACCCTCCGAAGAGTGACCCACCCAGACCCATTTTCCTCTGACTAATGCATCTAGCAGTACGGGCAATTTAGCTTTGCCAATTCACCTGACCTGCACATCTTTGGACTGTGGGAGGAAACCGGAGCACCCGGAGGAAACCCACGCAGACACATCGAGAATGTGCAAACTCCACACAGACAGTCACCCGAAGCTGGAACTGAACCTGGCACCCTGGTGCTGTGAGGCAGCAGTGCTAACCACTGTGCTGCCTCTAAACTCAAACTCAAATAAAAGCAGTGTTATTGCCAGACAGAGTTTAGAGGAAGTACTATGTAACAATACACATTCGAGAACATTAAATCTTTCCGAAGCAGCTAGGCTCAAATACCACTCAGAAATCTGGTCCAATCCATTTATATTACAGGTAGACCGAGTCAATAGGGATGGTCCTTTTTCTGGCAGAAAGTGAGGAAAGATAGCATTCCAGATGAGTAGCTTATGTTTGCATCGATTCTCCTCAGGTGCTGCCTTTTCCAGCACCACACTTTATGGTCCTCTTTCTGCTGACTTACTGGAAACCAAATTTATGCATGTTACTGTCTGGTTTAAAAAAAATTTTTGTTAACCTCTTGTCATCAAATTCCAATGGCTGTAACAAGCAAAAACAAAAACTGCTGGAAAAACTCAACAGATCTGGCTGCATCTGAGAACTAGGCAAAAAATAAGGACTGCAGATGCTGGAATTCAGAGTCGAGAATGGTGCTGGAAAAGCACAGCAGGCCAGGTAGCATCCGAGGAGCAAGAAAATTGACATTTCAGGCAAAGGCCCTTCATCAGGAATTCCTGATGAAGGGCTTTTGCCAGAAACGTCGATTTTCCTGCTCCTCGGATGCTGTCTGACCTGCTGTGCTTTTCCAGTGTCACTCTAATCTAGTATCTGAGAACAGTTATGACTTGGAGATGTCTGTGTTGGACCGGGGTGTACAAAGTTAAAAAGCACATAACACCAGCTTATAGTTCAACAGGTTTATTTGGAAGCACTAGCTTTTGGAGTGCTGTTCCTTCATCAGGTGGTTGACCTGATGAACAAGCGGCGCTCCGAAAGCTAATGCTTCCAAATAAACCTATTGGATTATAACCCTAGTGTTGTGTGATTTTTAACTCTGAGAACTGTGGCTATTACAATTGTAAGATATTACAATTTTTGGATGCCTTTGCAGCTACTTGGCAGCTTTCATCTGTGAGCTTTACAAGTCAACCTTGTGTTTAAAATGTTAGAAAAGTTTGACATTCCAACATGGGTGAAAGCTATTATTTCCTTTAAGGAAATCAAGTGCAAGGGGCTATGATCCTAAAGTTAGGGTTTAGGTTCTCAGAAGCATAATCAGGAACTTCTTCCACAAAAAGAGAAATTCCCTTTCCCAAAGGCTGTAGGTTTTGGCTGAGACTTTCGAGGTAGGTTTTTGTGTTATGACAACTGATGGGATATGGAAAAAAGACAGACAATTGGAGTTGAGGTGCAGATGAACTGACTAATGGTGAGGAGCTAAATGGCATATTTTTGTTCTTGATATTTCAAAGTGCCTGCAGAAGAGTCACATTTAGACTAGGTAAGATTGGCAGGTGATTAGCTATCCTTTTACAAGATCCTTCAGTTTCATGGTAATTTTTTTGATGCCAGTCCATAAATTGCCACATTCGTTGCCAAAATCAGATTTATTTCCCACCTCATGAACTTCTATATTCAGCTATTTCTACCATCATAAACATGATACCACACCAAAAACACCCTTTCAGCATTCTAAAAAGTTTCCTCAGTCACCCCTCAATACTCCCTTCTTTCCCTCCAATAACCAACCATACAAACACAGTCAAGATACCCTTTACCTCACCTCGCCACGCAAGCCCTAAATATCCCTTTACAAGTCAAAGTGTGATTAACTGTAAGAATTCACTGCTCATCATATGGTCTCTGCTACATCGTAGAAATCAAATGCATTTGTGCTTAGTGTAACATTGCCTTTCAAACTGCAAGCATGACCCCAAGGTTTCTGTCACTTGTCCTTTCAATCTACCACCCTGTCCTCACACTAATCTTTGTTAAAGTGCTCCAGTGATGCTTAATGCAAGCTGCAGACCAACACTTCATTTGACCAAAAACATTACAGCCCTTTGGATTCAACAGATTTTAACAATCTTAGATCAGAATCTCTGCTGTCATTTTTTTTGCAACATTGGCTTTTTTTTTTCTTTTTGTGTTTCACTTGCAGTTTGGCACTATTCCTACAGCAGTTAGCACTGCTGCCTCTCAGTAGCAGGGACCGAGGTTCAATTACAGCCTCGTGTAAGTGTGAGAGTTTGCATGTTCTCCTCCATGTCTGCATGGGTTTCTTTCCACAGTGCAAAGATTTTGCAAGTTAGATGGATTGGTCATGCTAAATTGTCCATTGTGTCCAGGCATGTGCAGGCTGGATGGATTAGCCATGGGAAACACAGGGACAGAGGAGGGATGTGGGACTGCATGGGATCCTGTTTAATGAGTTGGTGTGGACTCGATAGATCAAATGGCCTGCTTCTAGACTGTAGGGATTTTATGATTTGTCAAGATTTATCTTTTGCATTTACCTGTTGCCATTTGCTTTGGCTTTTTAAAAAAATTCTCCTGCCATGTACTTCCATAACTAGCCTTCCTTTTTTTGTTTTTTTTCTCCCTAGCATTTCATTTGCTGAAAACCTTAGTTTTATTGCAATCATAACTTCCATCAGTTTTGATGACAGTTCAGACCTAAAATGTTAACTGTTTTTCTCTCCATTGATTCCAGCATTTTCTGCTTTAGCTTATGAAATTTTTATCTATAATTGTTAACCTATTTATTTTAATTTATATGAAGTTACACATTATAGGTGTAAAGCTTTCAACACTGAAACTGATCACCACTATTCTTTGCCTCCTATCTTTCGGTCAACCTTTATCCATACTACCGTTGTAGCCTTTAATCCTTTGGGCTTTAAAGCCACTGACAAGCATTTTACATGGCACTTCATTAATACCTTTTTGAAATCCACGTATGCCAGATCACAGTTTTAAGCATCTATTAATTTTGTCCCAACTTTCCTAACACAGATTGTACTGACTGACCTGTAGCTGCTGGACTTTTCCTTACATCCTTGTTCAAAAACATTTGCAGTTTTCTCATTTTCAACTAACTCTCGTATCAAAGGAGAATTAATTATAACCGGTATTTTCACAGTGCACTTTTGATCCATGGCAAGGGATATACTCATAGGATTTCTTGATTTAAAGGGTAATAAACCTCTGGAATTCTCTACCACAGAAGGCTGTGGAAGTTAAGCTACTGAATATATTCACGACTTTTTTTTGATATTAATAAAGGGTATAGGGATAACACACAAATATGACATGAGACAGCTGGAGAATCAGCCTTAGTCACATTGAATGGTTGAGTTGGCTCAAAGGGCTGAATAGCTTACTCCTGTTCTTAATTTTATCTAATTTCCATCCTTACGTGCCTTGGAGTTCTTGAATTCCACCAGGTGCTTTTGACTTCAGTTTTAAGTCCAACTGATCTTCCTCTTGTCTCTCCTACTAATTTTAAGCAGTTTAGGTAAAAACAATGACTGCAGATGCTGGAAACCAGAGTTTAGATTAGAGTGGTGCTGGAAAAGCACAGCAGTTCAGGCAGCATCCAATGAGCAGTTTATCCCAACTACTGACTTTACCAAGAAAGATGCTGCTGCGCAGATCAAGTATTTATAGAGTATTAGTCTGCTGCCTCTGTATGTAGAATCCCTTTTTGGTCACTCAGCAGCAGCACCCTCTGCTTGCAACCCTTTAACTATGTATGTGTATACGAAAGCTACAGGACATTGGTTTTTCAATGTAAAATGGTCAGTTAAACTTATAATGTGGTGTTATTATTCATTCTCAAATCACATTTTAAAATTCGATTTGTGGGCTTTGCTAGCAAGACCAGCATTTATTGCCAATCCCTAATTGGGAAGATAGTGGTGAACTCCTTGTTGAACTAGTGCAATCATGTACTACAGACAGACCCACAATACTTTTCAGGAAGAGTTCAAGGATTTTGACCCATCAGCAACATTCTTAATCAGGATGGTGTATAACCTGCTCCCTTTGTTCATGGATTAGAAAGTGCTGTTGAAGGATTCAAGGCAAGTTGCTGTGGTGTGTCTTGTGGAGTACCCATTGCTGCCACTGAGCACTAATGGTGATGGGAGTGAATGTTTAAGATGGAAGTCTGCTGTCTGTTGGACTAGATTGAATGAATCTGTTGAGATCTTTGTGTATTTGGAGTTGTACCATCCTGGCAAGTACGAAGTATTTGTTGTAGCCCTAATTGTGCCTATTTATTAGATGATCCATTAAAGTTTATTGGAATTCTTGGGATGTTATTAAATGAAAGACAATGGAATTAAGGAAACCTGCTCTTGCTTAAAGGTAGTCATGGCCTGGCACTTCAGTAGACAAGATTTCAAAACTGCAGCCAGGATGTCGTCGGGACTCATCAGCCATTTACTGATGTAATTTGAAGTGAATAGAGTTGGGTAAGGACTTGAAATGTGTGGACCTTAGGAAGAGCTGAAAATGCGCAGCAGGTCAAGCAGCATCCAAGAACCAGGAGAATCGACATTTTGGGCATGAGCCCTTCTTCAGGAGGGCTTTCCTGAAGAAGGGCTCATGCCCAAAACATCGATTCTCCTGCTCCTTGGATGCTGCCTGACCTGCTGCGCTTTTCCAGCAACACATTTTCAGCTCTGATCTCCAGCATCTGCAGTCCTCACTTTCTCCTCAGACCTTAGGAAGAGGAAAGGATAGATCAAACTCAAGCCCCTAACAGCAAAGATGCTTGCATATGTCTCAGTCTTTTTGGTGTTTCATTTGTGGTCTAAATCAGTTTTTGGCCATTGGTTAAAAACAGTGATAAAATGATCCCCTGATCCATCTGCATAGAAGTGACTCTCTGCATGTCTATGTAGGTAAGATCAAAACCTAAATGAAAGTTGTTGTAGGAAATTTAGTGACAATAGCAGAATTTTATTTGATGTAAAACAGTGCAATTATTTGTCCTTTGAATAAATTCCATATGTGACCTAAAGTTTTGAAAACACCACATCATCTCTATTAAATAAAATTATGTGCAACCTAGAAATTTGGATCTTTTCACTCCCAAGAGAATACAGGTTTTCTCTACATTTAGTTTATGAGTAGGTTTGCAAGATGGTGTTACCAATGTAGAGCTGTATTAGATGCAAGTCTTATTATCTGAATAGATTTGCTAATGAAATAAGATTGAATCCCAGCAACAAAGCCTCAACCTCGGGCCTTTTATAATATTCACGTTTTATACTTTCAAAATAAGAATATAAAACCAAGTTTTGTAAAATAAAAGTGGTGCAAAATTGAAGACAACTGTTTGTAGAAATGAATTAACAAAATATTGTCTTTATGCAATTTGTGGTCACATTCCAAGAATTAATTAACATCTCTCAAATACTTTGTACAGATCAGGCAGATTGGCAAGCTGCAGGATGGATCCATCCTCTGCGAAGTGTTTCGGTGGAAGGAGGAGAGTTCTGAAAGCTTTGGAAACAACATGTTCTATAGTCCACTTCCAGGGCTTGTCACTACCAAACTCCTGATTATAAAGAAAAAGACAGTTGCACACTATATAAACGTCAATAAGCAATGCATTAAACTTAATACATCTCTAACATTTAGAAACCTTTCCGGGATTGATCTCTCCCTTTCCATAAACAGTTGACTTCTTCAACACCAGTCACTGGTCCCTAATCAAAGAGGTCATTCTCCATATATGGCTGTCAGCCAAAAGCACAACCATGCAGGTGGTGAGGTGGAATTACAGCTGAACTGAACTACAACTACCACCAACAGTGTCACCAGCAATCAGGAGCAGGGATCCAGATAGATTTGCTGCTTCAAGTGATGGTGATGTAATCACGTTACAGCCAATACACATTTTAAAAGGTTGCACTTCAGAAATAGTATCCCCAATTCATCAATTGTCTTACGGCGAATTTGTGTTAACAAAACGTGCATTATAGCAGAATGAACTGTACTTGTTTCATTATTGTCAAGTTTGGACTGGTAAAAATTAATAAAGTAAGAGCAAATTTTACTCCACCACCCAGGTCGCCATCATCCATAATGATCAAGGAAATTTAGAAAAGCATGACATTTGTTTCCCTGTGTTGTATAGTGTGATCTAATTTAGCTACATTCAAAATTAGAGGGCATTCATATGCATTTAGCAATATAAAACCTATGCAAATCTATCCATTTGACTCTTTAGAACGTGACTTAGCCAAGTCAATCCATTTACAGATTTTATATACACTTGTAAGACAAAATGAGGTCGGATTGTTTTGTCATTTTTCTGTGATTAAGTTAGTCTGTCAGTTAAAGGAACAAAGTAGTCATGCAAAACTATTATGCGCACTTCACAATTTTTTGCAACCTCAAACCAAAGCACAAGAATTAGTAATCAATGCTAACTGAGTGACACCTACCTGCTGCTTTTTGTTTACAAAAGGTTGAGGCTTGGCTCAATGCCAATTCCCCTTTTTTCCCCTTTTCAAAGTCTAGGTTGGAGGCTATTGCATTCTCACAGCCTCTGCAGCATGATCCAAAAACACTTCGGATACAAAAGAAGCAAGCGAAATGACAAGAGACAACAGGAAGCGGGATGTTGTTAGTCTGATTATTTCTGGATTTACTCCACGGCATCAAGTCACTCCAAGACATATTCACAGCTTGTTGTGCTTCACAGAACAGCAATTATCAATCTATTTAGATCCTCTCTTCCTTAGGCAGTCCCTCAGGATCTAGGATACCTTCCATGCTGGTTGGGTGGTTTCTAAAATGCCTTAAATATCCTCGATATGCAAACTGCAGACTCTGTCACGTGCAGGGAAAATGGCATTCTAAGAGTTGGGTACATACATGGTTTGGAGAGTCGTGCATTGTATCCAAACTCAACTTCTCATCTGTGCCTGACAATCTGTCTTGCTGTGTTTGGTGTTTTCCCAGATGAAACTTTTCTATTTTGGTCAGTCACGAGAGGGTCTCTCATGACTCACTGGTGATGTTTGACCTCTTCAGAGATACCATGAGGACATCCCTAAAACATTTATGTTGTCCTCCCTTTAATCTCCTGCCAGCACCAAGTTTTGAGTACAGCAATTGCTGCAGCAATCTGCTGTCAATTATCTATCTGACATATCCCATCCAGCGGTCCTCAATATTAGGCTTATTGATAAGGGAAAGGTTCTTCTTATTGATTCTGCTTTACTGACATAACACATTGATCTAATGGACACTTGCAGTTATTATTGACCTTACTTAAGAACAGTAAAACAGTTGATCACATTTATACCTGCTGACCCAAATTTGGTGACACCTGAGATTCTGTATCCAGTGTATATTCTTTTCTGATGGAGTAAAACATACCACATTCCTTGCTTAATTTTTCAAAACACTCCTTTTCTTCATCCCAGTTCACCTAAATAAAGAGAGGAACATGATGTACGTATAATCACAAAAGATGCCAGGCACAATAAGATTAGACACAATGAAAACTACTTGCATCTTGTATTGTTATTTGGTGTCAAATACAACAATTTAAAATAAATACTGAAAGTTGAAGTAAGGTTTAAAAATAGTCAGTATTATTTCAATGCCTGGTCAAATGAGATTTTGCCATGATCAAGTGTGAATTACGGTATGGTTGCATTCGGAATTGGCTAGTTTATCAGAGAGGAGGTCAAGCTGGAACCTGGATTGTCAAAGCAGTTATTCTGAATCGAAAGGTGAGAACTGCACACATACAAACAACATACTGCAGATGCCCTGGAAATCCAGAATTCATGAAATATTCAGCAAGTTCAGAAACCAAGAGGGAAGCAGAGTTAATGTTTCAGGTTGACACTGAGGAAAGATATGAATGTAATAGGTTTCAAGCAAATGAAGAGAAAAAAATGGAAAATCTGATGCAGGGTAAAGGCCAGGACATATTGTTAGGTGAAATAAGCTTTCATGGTAGAAACACTAAAGGGTAATGAGACAAAGAAAAAATATATTTCCAAACGAGAACTGAAAAAAATGACCCAGTAAAAACAGATGTGGAGGCAGAGGTTATAATCTAACATAGTTGAACTCAGTGTTGAGTCCAAGAGTCTGTACAGTGCTGAGTTGAAAGATGTGATGCTGTTCACAAAACTAAAATCAAACTTATTTTGACCAATGTAGTTGGCCAAGGACAAATTGGTCAGAATGAAAGTGAGGTGGCGACTAATGACAGGAAGCACAGATCGAATACAGGTATTCCACATTGCAGTCATCCAGCATATGTTTGATCTCTGTGATGGACATGTCATGTCCATAAGGAAGCAAGATGGAATTATGGACATTGTATTATTTTAATATGGTATCTGGAAAATCAGGTATCTTTTGTTTATGGTTTCTAGTGGAAATGGTAGCATGGTGTTTGTGTCACTGGACTGGTAATCCAGACACCCAGGCTAATGCACTAGGAACATGGGTTCAAATCCCAGCACAGTAGCTAATGAAATTTAAGTTCACTAACTAATAAATGAAGTGTAAACTAGTCTCTGTAATGCTGAATGAACCTGTAACAGAATGCTGCTGGAACAAAGTGTAAACCTGAGAGTTTGGCAAGTAAGGAAGCTTGGTGAAGAGGGGAGGGAAAAGATTTTCCTTTCCTTTTCCAACTTAGTCAGCTCCAAAATACTGGGAGTTAAAATACTGTACAAGAAGGGTCAGAGAGCCAGTAGGAGGTCAACTGTGTGAAACTTGCTACAATTAATATAGTTGGAAAGGGGAATGTGATCCCGCAGTCAGAATTTAGCAGCCAGCCAGCACCTCAAAAGGAGTAATCTTGGTATTACTCCCAATGTCTTGTGAAAGTGAGGACAGAAGCAATAAGATGACATAGATGAATGTACAGCTGCAGGAAAAATTATAAAGGAAGGAAGACTTCAAAAGCCTGAACTTGTTCTGGGAGAGGGGCCAGCTGTTTGTGTCTGAACAGGGCTGAGACAGAGTTCCTTGCTAATGCTTCTAGGGAGCTTTGACCTTTCTCTGCAGGGTTGCAGAAATCAGGGAAGAATAACATCATGGTGCATATAATAATGGGAGAAACAGATAAGCACCAGAATACAGAATAGTTAATTAATAGATAGAATCAAAGCAAGGGGAAAATTAAAACATTCTAAATCAAGGATGCACTGCATATACGTGCATGTGTGGAGTAAAGCATATAAGACTGATGAGTCGAATGATGCAACCCTTTTGAATGATATGTAATGATAACAGAGACTTAGTTCAAGGAGAAGCTGGATTGGATCATGAGACATAGGAGCTGAAGGAGGCTGTTCAGCCCATTCAGTCTGTTCCACCATTCAATGAGATAATGGCTGATTCTATAATCCTCAATTCCACTTTCCTATCTTTTCCCCATAATCCTCGATTCCTTTTCGAAATAAAAATGACTCTCTCAGTCTTGAATAAACTTAGTGACCCAGTATCTTCAGGCCTCTGTGGTAAAAAATTCCACAGATCCATTACGCTGTGAGAAAATAAACCCCTCATCTTTGCCTTTAAAGGATGATCCCTTGATATGAAATTATGCCTCCTAGTCAGAGACTCTCCCAAAAGACCTATGCATCTAACCAATCAAGCCCCCTAAGAATCTAGTATGTTTCAATAAGATCACCTCACTCTCAGTGTCTAGGATGCAAAGACCTTGGTGTTGTAAGTTTTGAATTTTGGAGCCAGACAACTAAGCTGAAATGATTTTTATCAATCCTCTACAATTTGATTTTATAGATACAAGTAACAAGTTACCCACCTCTGTAGCGAGACGCAGGATGAACATTGGCAACCCCTCCAGAGCTGGAACATAGTTTTCCAAGAGTAGAGGTAATCCAGTCAGGTTTCCCTCCTAGGAATGAGCACAGTGAATAATTCTAACAATGGCTTTCTCCAGAGTGTCACAGGCAGTCCCCAAATTATGAATGGGTTCAACTTCTGAGTTTGTTTCTAAGTCGATTTGTATGAGAGTTGGAACTCAACATATTTACAACTATTTTATTTTGTACTCAGTAGAAGCATTCCTAAGTCTGATGTTTGCAAATCAGGGACCAGTTGTAACTGCAATGACAAAGCACTTTATTTCTTTGTCCATCTTTACCAAGAAACAGATAGACTGTTTAAGCAGGACATTCCAGATTCTAACAACTTTCAGTCATCTTAAATTAGTATACTAACCTCATCAATACCAAGGGAAAAGTAATCTTGTAGCATTTCAGATTTTGTTTTCAAAAAATCAACAATATACTCTGCCAATCCTTCTTTGGGACCGTCTTCTTCTGTCCAGCCGCTTTCTGGACTGTCCAATGCTAGCATTGCCAATTCATACAAAGGGGCAGGGCTCTGAACACAAGGTAGAAAAACAAATTTGGTGTCCTGTGCTAGCAATGAAATTACTAAGACAAAGAATAACATCACACACTTACCGACAACTTCAACACTCCAAAATTACCAAAGTCATAGATTAAGATCTGGTAGAATAATTCCTGACTGAAAGAAAAGCATAACTTGGAGTCAAAAATTATTTATAAACAATATGGCATTTACAAAGTCAGAAACACTTTGAGGCAGCAGTTGGTTCAAAGACAACAATAATATATTTATTAATACAAGGAAATGCTGGGAATATGCAGCATCAGTAGAGAGAAACAGTTAACATTCATTGGAATAAAAGCAAAATACAGTAAATGCTGGAGAATCTCAGCAGATCTGGCAGCAGTTCTGAGAAAGAATGCATTGGAAACTGTTTCTAGTACTGCAAAAAGTTCTTGAGCTGAAATATCAACTTACTTTTTACATTGAATTTGCTTGGTTTATTGAATATCTCTTGTATTTTCTATTCATATTACACGTTGTCTTTAACTTTTTTTAACAAAAAGGTTCCCATAAAGCTGAATCAATAGATTTTAAGAGACCTCACTCCCACTACAGTTTATGAATAATGTTCACGAGTCACCCCTTTCCAATCTCAAAACACCCTACTTCTTCAAATATTCTCATAACAATGTAGCATGAACACTGGGAGGCCTATGCTCAATTCTGTTCTGCTGTTTGGATAAGTTGGAGCAAACATTTGTCCTATTGTTAAAATAGCTCTAAATTACTCTTTGTAGCATCCTAAAGCTAGGAAATACTAACTTTCTCAGTCTTTCATTCCTGCCACAAAATCTAAACTTGGTGTTATTTAATCACTGCCTCCTGATTAAACACATCTTCCCTTTGACTCTATTTGGCCTATTATGATACCTCCAAATGAGCCGTTGGCCCTTCAACTGCAATTCTGACAATGAAAGCAAATGCTCCTCAGAGGGATGGATTGTATCTGAATTGGAAGGGGACAAAGATACTGGCAGGGAGATTTGCTAGAGCTACTTGGGAGGATTTAAACTAGTAAGGTGTGGGGGGGGAAAACCAGGAAGATTGTGAATAAAGAGATCAATCCGAGACTGGTACAGTTGAGAAAAGAAGCAAGTCAAACAGTAACGACAGGTAGGAACAAAGCAGAGAACAAGGTAGAACTGATAAATTAAACTGCATTTATTTCAATCCAAGAAGCCTAACAGGGAAGGCAGATGAACTCTGGGCATGGTTAGGAACATGGAATTGGGATATCACAGCAATTACAGAAACATGGCTCAGGGATGGGCAGGATTAGCAGCTTAATGTTCCAGGATACAAATACTACAGGATGGATAGGAAGGGAGGCAAGAGAAGAGGGCGAGTGACTTCTTGTTAAAATTAACATTACAGCTGTACTTTGGGAGAATATTCCCAGAAATACATCCAGGGAAGATTTTTGGGTGGACCTGGGAAGAAGAAAGGGATGAGCACCTTATTGGGATTGTATTATAGATCCCCTAATAATCAGCAGGAAATTTAGAAACAAATTTATAAAAGAGATTTCAGTTATCTGTAAGAATAAATGGGTGGTTATGAAGTTAAAAATCACACAACACAAGGCTATAGTCCAACAGGTTTATCTGGAAGCACTAGCTTTCGAAGCGCTGCTCCTTCATCAGGTGGTTGAGGCCATCCCCATGGGTACCAAGCTTGGATATCAGTCTCTGCTCGGCCACTTTTCGTTGTTGCCTGTCCCAAAGTCCACCTTGGAGGACGGTCACCCAAAGGTCCAAGGTCGAATATCCCAGACCGATGAAGTGTTCTCCGACTGGGAGGGAACACTCCTGTGTTGATTGTTGTACGGTGTCCATTCATCCGTTGCCGTAGCATCTGCTTGGAGTGTTTAGATTAGAATCGTCTGGCCATTGTGGCACAGACAGCCTCACACAGGGAAGCTCACACCTTCAATACATTATCTGGGCTGACAAGACACCAATTTTTAAAGTTCACTTGAGAATGTAACTTTTTAAAAAAAAGTTTTGTGATTTACATATGAAAGAACTGAACCCAACATGTTCATTCTAACAGATGAGAGACTTAACAAACAATCCAGGTCTTTTTCAAGATATAATTTTAGTTACATCACACTGTAAACTTTTGCTATAAATTCTGTGTCTTACAATCTTTTTCTCCACAACCACCTGAAAGTGTGGTCAGAAAGCTAGTGCTTCCAAATAAACCTGTTGGACTATAACCTGGTGTCGTGTGATTTTTTAAAATTTGTACACCCTGTCCAACACTGGTGCCTCCAAATCAGGGTGGTTATGGGAGGGGATTTTAACTTTCCAAACATAGACTGGGACTGCCATAGTGTTAAGGGTTTAGATGGAGAGGAATTTGTTAACAGTGTACAAGAACACTTTCTGATTTAGTATGTGGCTGTACCTACTAGAGAAAGTGCAAAACTTGACTTACTCTTGGGAAATAAGGTAGGGCAGGTGACTGATGTGTCAGTGGGGGAGCACGTTGGGGCTAGTGACCATAAATTTATTAGTTTTAAAATAGTGATGGAAAAGGATAGATTAAATCTAACTGTTGAAGTTGTAAATTGGAGGAAGGCTAATTTTAACGGTATTATGCAAACACTTTCAAAAGCGGATTGGGGGCAGATGGTCGCAGGTAAAGGGATGGCTGGAAAATGGGAAGCCTTCAGAAATAAGATAACAAGAATCCAGAGAAGTATATTCCTGTTAGGGTGAAAGGGAAGGCTGGTAGGTATGGGGAATGCTGGATGACTAAAGACATTGAGGGTTTGGCTAAGGAAAAGAAGGAAGCATATGTAAGGTATAGACAGGAAAGATTGAGTGAATCCTTAGAAGAGTATAAAGGAAGTAGGAGTATACTTAACAGGGAAATCAGGAGGGCAAAAAGGGGACATGAGATAGCTTTGGCAAATAGAATTAAGGAGAATCCAAAAGGGATTTTACAAATACATTAAAGACAAAAAGGTAACTAGGGAGAGAATAGGGCCCCTCAAAGATCAGCAAGGCGGCCTTTGTGTGGAGCCACAGAAAATGGGATACTAAATGAGTATTTTGCATCAGTATTTACATGGAAAAGGATATGAAAGACAGACTGTATGGAAATAGATGGTGACATCTTGCAAAATGTCCATATTTCAGAGGAGCAAGTGCTGGATGTCTTGAAACGGTTAAAAGTGGATAAATCCCCAGGACCTGATCAGGTGTACCGAGAAAATTGTGTGAAGCTAGAGAAGTGATTGCTGGGCCTAGGAGTGGGAGCAGGTTCCAAGGACTTGCGACGGGAGTGGGAGCGGGTTCGGGTTCCAAGGGTCTGCGACAGGAGTGGGACCGGGTTCTGAGGGGCTACAGCGGGAGTGAGAGCAGGTTCTGAGAGGCTACAGCGAGAGTTGCTGCAGAGGCAGTTTCCGAGGGTCTGCAGCAGGAGTGGGGGTGAGTTCTGAGGGGGGCACGCCGGAAACAGGAGTGGGTTCCGAGGGCCTGTGGTAGTAGTGGGACCGGGTTCATAGGGCCTGCGGCAGGAGCGGGTGCGCATTCCGAGGGCGTGTGGCAGGAGTGGGAGCGAGAACGGGAACGGATTCTGAGGGCATGTGGTAGGAGTGGGAGCAGGTTCCAAGGGGTAACTGCAGGATTGGGCGTGCGATCGGGTTCAGAGGGCCTGCTGCAGGTTTGGGAGCGTGATCGGGTTCAGAGAGCCTGCGGCAGGACCAGGAGTGGGAGCGGATTCAGAGGGCCTGTGGCGGAACCGGGATCGGGTGCGGGTTCAGAAGGCCTGTGGCTGGAGCAGGAGTGGATTCTGAGGGGCTACGGTTGGAGCGGGAACAAGTTCTGAGGGCCGTGACGGGAGTGGGTTCTGAGGGCCTGTGGCGGGAGTGGGGACGGGTTCCGAGGGGTTATGGTAGGAGCGGGTGCAAGTTCCGAGGGCCTGTCATGGGAGTAGGAGCGAGTCCCTAGGGCCTGTGGTGGGAGAGAGAGCGGGAGTGGGCTCCGAGGGCCTTTGGTGGGAGTGGGAGCATGTTCCAAGGGCCTGTGGTGGGAGTGGGTTCCTAGGGCCTATGGTGGGAGCAAGAACGGGAACGTGTTCCAAGGGGCTACGACGGAATTTATAGTGGGAGCGAGTCCGGGTTCCAAGGGCCTGGGGCGGGAGCGGGTTCTGAGGTGCTATGGTGGGAGGAGCAGGATCCGAGGTTCTCCGGTAGGAGTTGATTCCAAGTGCCTACGGCGGGAGCTGGAGTGGTGCAGGTGTCAAGGGCCCACGACGTAAGTGCAAGTAGCAGGAGATGCAGAGGGCCCACAGGGGGAGTGGGAGCCAGGACCAAGGGCCTACAGCAGACTTGGGAGTGAGTTCCAATGGCCTACAGTGGGAGTGAGAGTGCGGGCAGGTACCAAGGGCCTACGACAGGAGTGGGGGCGGGTGCTGAGTACCAACAGCAGGAGTTGGTTCCAGTGGCCTGTAGTGGAAGTGGTGCGGGAGCAGGCTCTGAGGTCCTGCTGTGAGAGCACGTTCAGAGGGCCCAAGGCAGCCCTGAGACTCGAAGCTTGAGAGAGGAAGGCCCTCTTACCTTAGAAAAATAAGATTTGGATCTGAACACTTTCTCTTCATTTTTTTGCTTTTGTGGTTTTGTTTTAATTCTAATTTGTGTAACTTCAATGGATGTTTTGGTTTCTGTATCTATTTATTGGCTTTTTAAAAAAAAATTGTGCTTTTGCATCTAAGATTGCACTGGTGAGTGGTGACTTTTGTTTGCTTTTCACTATACTCCAGTATTGAGTACATGTGACAATGAACCTAATTCTAATTCTGCTTCCTGTGAGATGTGGATGTATTGTGATGCACAGGGCATCAAATTTGTCTACAGTGAGCTGAATGGTCCAGTGCATAATTACCTGTCCACCACTGTATTTTTTTTAAATTAACTGCGAATGTTTGAGGAAACTTATTTAATTTGGTCTACTATTTACATTAATACTGTACTACACAGGAAACTTCCGACAGATGGACTTGAAATCATTACTGAGGTACAGATAATAATCAAATAGGCTCACACAACAGAGATGGTCCTGTTTTAATAGGATGATGTTGTGAATCCTTCTTTTAAAAAGTTCTCTGTCATTTTCTGTGCATTCTGTCAAAATGGCAACATGATTGAATTCAAGGGTACACAAGAGGAGATCCACAAGGAGTTGGTGGTGACATTCAATTCTGCCCTGTGATAGCAGCAGGGCTTACTGCAAGATTTTTCATAGTTCACTCAGTTCAATTCTAGGAGTCACTGAAAGCAATTCCACAATGACAGATAGTTGAAGGTAGAGAATGAGATAGGAATGGACTCTGTATGGATGCTGATTTTTTTTTTTTAGCTGCCCTGCAGGGAAGGAATCAATTGCTAAAATGATACCAATAACTGCAGATGTTAGAAATCTGAAACAAAAGTAGTAATTGCTGGACAAACTCAGCAGATCTGGTAACATCTGTGGAGCAAAATCAGAATCAACGTTTCAGATCCAGGAACTTCTTCAGAACTATCAGAAATCGTCAAAAAAATCTGTGGGATCTGTTCTGATCACATATGATATTACCTCCTTAAATTCCAAATCCACAACTACTTCCATCCAGAAGCACAAGGGCAGCAGATACATGGGAGTACCACTATCTGAAAGCATCCTCCAAATCACTCACTACCCTGACTTGGGAACATATCACTGTTCCTTCAAAGTTAGTTAGTTAGTCAAAACTATGAAATTCCCTCCTTAATGTCTACCTACAGCTCATGGAATGCAGCAGTTCAAAGCAGCACCTCGCATTACTTCAAGGGCAAATAGGGATGGGAAATAAATGCTGGCTGTGCCAGCAATGCCCACATTACATTAATGAGCAAAACCAAATATGCATTGTGGGGTGTTCAGTCAAAGTGTACTATCCATGTCTACCACATATAATTCTGGGCCTTAGAATTGTATTATTGTTCTAACTTGTATAGTAAGAACTAGTTTTTTCAATACCATTGATGCTTGTAACTTTACACTTAGTATGTTCCCTGGACCACACATATTGTCGACTTGAAAAATGAAAGCTTACTGGCCCGTAACCAGATAATTGCATACTTTCTTGGCATCACCCAAGATTATAACAAAATTCACAGTCTATTCTGGGATCATAACAATATATGAATTACCTGAGTTTAGTAGTATTGATCAGGTAAAGTTTTGTTTGATACTGCACCAGTGCCCACTGAGGATTTACACAACCAACAAATGAATGATTCTGTAACATGTCTTGTAGGCCTTAGAGACAAAATAGCAAGAAAATTAGTACCCTGACCACAATAATTCCATCTTATTGCATCACGTGAAGTATAACATCAACAGCATTTCTATTGTATTTGTTTTGTCCAATTTTGATTTCATTCTCACTTACTGAGAAACACTGGATAATGGCTTGGCTAATCCATCTGTAAGAAATGGCAATATATACACACAAAACCAACACACATGAACTTTGCCTCTCATCTATTCCTCCTCTGACAGTAACATATACAATAGTTGGCACCTCTAACTTAAGACCATAAGACCTAGGAACATTAGTAGATGATCCGAATCATCGGGTCTCTCTGCCATTCTCAATTTACCTGCCTTTTCCAAAAAACCTTTTATCCTCTTACTGATTAAAAATCTATTTCAAACTTTAGTATACTTAACAATCCAGCATTCCACAGATTCATATACTTGAGAGAAGAAATTCCTCCTCTTCTGTCTTAAATGGCTGACCCATTATGCCCTCTGGTTTTAGACTCACACAAGGGGAAACAATCTTCCAAAATCTACCCTGTCAAAGCCCCTAAAAACTTTACATGTTTTAATAAGGTCACCTTTCATTCTTATCTCCAATAGTACAAGCCTAATCTACTCAACGTCTTCTCGAAAGAAAATGCTTCCAGACTCAGGATTAACTGATTGGATACATTCCAGCAAAGGTTCAATGCCCACATATCTTTCTTTAGTTTTGGCTCCCAAAACTGTTCATTTTATTCCAGATGTGGTTGACCAGTGCCACATATAGTTTCAGCAATACTTCCCTAATTTTGTACTCCATTCTCATTGAATGAAAGGCCAACAGTCCACTTGTCTTACCCATTACCTGCTGAACCTGTACACTAACTTTTGTGGTTTTTCACCAAGGACTCCCAAACCTCTTTCCATTTAAATACTATTCATCTCTATTCTTCCTGCTTTCCCACATTATATTACATTTTGCCCACTGACCTAACCTATTTGTATCACTCTGCAGACTCTCATCTTCACCACTTGCCTTCCCATTTATTTCTGTGTCAACTGCAAACATGACAGCAAACATTCACTTCCCCGATTTAAATCATTAAAATATATTGTACCTGCATGGTTCTGATTGTTGGTCTCCCCTTGCAGGGTGAGAACACTGGTTAAGTTAATAATTCTCCTCTTTGGAAGATGGGCAGCTGTCATCTCATGGCTGGAGTTCGCTTCTTTTATCTCACCTGGTGAATCAACCCTTGATCGTTTCCTGTGAATAAACAAGATTTTGCCTTACATAAGTACCAAGATGCATTATTTTAGATTTATATACTGACAACTTCTTAACATA
Organism: Chiloscyllium plagiosum; assembly: GCF_004010195.1. Taxonomy (NCBI): domain Eukaryota; kingdom Metazoa; phylum Chordata; class Chondrichthyes; order Orectolobiformes; family Hemiscylliidae; genus Chiloscyllium; species Chiloscyllium plagiosum. The sequence continues at coordinate 105,925,868 of NC_057713.1, read as the reverse complement.
TTCATCCCATTTATCCAGCCATTCACTTTCAGTTACTGGTTGTCTTAGAATCTTTTTATTTAATTTACACACCATTACATGGAAGACATTTCATAGTTTGGGTTATGTTTTTAACTGCCTCACAACAACAACAACTTAACAAAAATCATGAGTAGAAATAAATAGCAACAAAAGCAATGATGCCTTTATTTTTTGTTTTTGATAATTCAGTAATTTCTTTGCTAGCAGCAAGATCAGTAGACTCCAAGAATTTCAAGTGGCATGATTCAAACTAGCAACATAGTGCCAGTTTTTCCATTTTCTAATTGAAAATTTTAGAATCAGAGTCTGATGTCACAAAACTGGCGTGAGACTTTATTTGTTATTTTAAATAGAAATCTATAAAGTTACCTTGGCACTTAAAATTTATCACCATGGCAGAATACCACTATCTTCAAAACAAAAATAAGTAGGCCCTTAAACTAAACTGAAGACAACATTTATTTGAAGGATATGCAAAATTGTTTTCCTCTGCTCAGTCAAAAGATTAAAACCATCTTTCTTTTCCACTTACTGGAACAAAAACAATTCAAGGTTCAAGCAAGTTTTAATTTTTTTCACCAGTAATCTGAACATGCTTAACAAAAGGTGCTCAATAAATTGTATAGTGTTTACTGATCAAGTAGTGAATGAATTTGGATCTCAGTTACAGTTTAGCGAGGTATTCAATCCGTTGAGCTTCAATTTCAGTGTTCCACCACCAGACGTAGAGTGGTACTTTGACCATTAAATACAGACCACCTGGGAACAGCTTTTGTCACCTATTCATTCAAACCAAGAATCATGCAAATTTAAACTCAAACTGCACTGAGCAGCTACTCAAAGCATTTAAAAATCAGTCTACTGGAATCTAACCAAGTGGATGAATACAAGAATTGCCAAAGAAAAAAAGTGACATGCTCTTACACCAACAATTGTACACCTGCTCCATCCACCCTGTCAACAGAAAGGTCCCTTAGTTTTGCACTACAATTTTCCCTACAACCAGTAATATTTTCAAAATTTTAAACAGAAGAACTCAGTAGTTTGAAACTGTCAGTCACTTTTATCCAAACAATAAGATACACCCTATGCCACTCGAGGATATCACCTAGTGACAAGTGACAAACAGACAAGGACGTCGCAGGCACCACAGCTACTAGGGGGAAGGGTTTTCAGGGAGTGTGGAAAATCTTGACTGCGAGCTCTAACTACAATTTAATTTTATCAACTCCCTCACTTTATGCAACCTCCTTATGCACCAAGTTATAGCAGGGATGTGACTGTACTGGAAAGGATGCAGAGGAGATTAACTAGACATGTTGCCTGGGCTGGAGAATTTCAGTTATGAAAAGAGACTGGATAAACTGTGGTTGTTTTCCTTGGAGCAGAGGACATTGGGCGTGGGGTGGGGGCATTATTGAGATAAATAAAATTATGGGGGGGGGGCATTGATAGGATAGACAGGAAGAGACTTTACCCTTTGGTGGAGAAATCAAGGACCGGGACAGATTTAAGGTAAGGGGCAGAAGGTTGAGAAGGGAAAAAAAAAAAGAGGAAAAAATGTTTTCACCCAGAGGCTAGCGAGAATCTCAAATTCACAGTCTGAAAGGGTGGTAGAGGAAGAAACACTCATAATATTTAAGTAGGATTTAGATGTGCACTTGCAATGCCAATGCATACAAAACTATGGTCCAAATGTTGGAAAATACGATTAGCCTACCAAGAAGCTTGTTTTTGACTGGCACAGAATTGATGGGCCAAAAGGCCTTTTTTTTCTGTGCTGTGACTGTAACTAGCCCATGAAGAAATTCATAAAATAATGTTCAGAAATTCAAGGGATTTCTACATTGACAATTACCATTTACCTGGCTGGGGCACTGGATGGGTCATCATTGCATGGATGCAAGGGTTTCTGAATGTTTGTACTTGAGCTCCCAACTTTTTCCGCAGCAAGTAAGTCAATATCACTTAGGTCCTCCATCTCAGAGTCCTGACACACAGTCCCTCCATCAACAGAAACAGTGGTGGGTAGTGCCTCCTGTGGTTTGTTGATTGGTTGTAGAAAGGCATCAATTTTTTGTTCCTTGGAGTCTGTGCGCACCATTTGATGAGCATATGGTTTGTCACTCGAACTTGGAAGTGTGGCTGATGCTACTGAAGGCTTGATAAAGTCATTGGAGGTTATGGTTGGGCCAGGCAGTAAAGTCTAACCAGATTAAAAGAGAAATTTCCATTATATAGTAAGATATACAAAATTTATTATGCTATTACATTTATTTTATTGCTGTCACTCAAGGAAAGGGAGCACATGATCGACTGAACTAAGTTTTCCATATAAAACTCTCAAAATAGAGAACATAGCTGTCCATGCTATGTTACATGTTTCTGACAACTATTTTTAACTGAAAGTCAGGATTATCAATGTGTTTAAATAGGTAAACAATAATTATAAGATCCAGGCTTTTGCTTTTTAGCAGCAATAATATTTACTCTATTACTCAATTGGAAAGTAGCCAAGTTGCAAAGGATTTTAACAGGTGCAATCCTCTTCAAGTGGTATATTTGCAGCAGGCCAAGTTTCCAATGCCTCTGGCCCATCAGAAGCAATTCTGACTCTTTTGCCTCTCACTGGCCTCAGAAGATCCCCTTGTTCTCTTAAAGTCCCTATTAGACTGTACAATCTTTTGACTGAGTTCAATAGATTTACATTATATCCTCTGCTTCCATCTCATTCAATGTTTTTTTGTTTTATTTCTTGTTTTAATTTCAGTAAGAGAAAGTATAACAGGCAATTAATTCCTCCAATTCTCCACTCAGTTTGTATCATTGGTGAGGCCAGAATTAATTTCCCATTTCTAAATGTCCGTCATTAGTGTGGTGAACCGACCTCTTTAAACTGATTGGTACACCCATTGCCCTGTCAGGGAGGGAGTTCCAGAATTTCAACCCAGTGGCAATGAAGAAACAACATTATATTTCCAAGTCAAGATAGTGTTAAATTTGGAAAGGAATTTGCAAGTGGTAGATATGATTCTAGAGGTGCTGTCATAGTTTCACATGTACACTTTGCAGTCACTATAGACCACTGATTTAGGAAATAAGTGCTTCAAGTGGTGAATGGGATGAGTGTCAGATGGAGTGCTTTATTTTGAATACAGTCATAGAGCCATAGAGATGTACAGCATGGAAACAAACACTTCGGTCCAACCCGTCCATGCCGAACAGATATCCCAACCCAATCTAGTCCCACCTGCCAGCACCCGGCCCATATCCCTCCAAACCCTTCCCATTCATATACCCATCCAAATGCATCTTAAATGTTGCAATTGTACCAGCCTCCACCACATCCTCTGGCAGCTCATTCCATACA
>NC_057713.1:105919226-105922175 GCF_004010195.1 Chiloscyllium plagiosum | reverse complement strand
ACACCTCCAATTTTGGTGTCATCTGCAAACTTACTAACTGTACCTCTTATGCTCGCATCCAAATCATTTATGTCAATGACAAAAGTAGAGGACCCAGCACCGATCCTTGTGGCACTCCACTGGTCACAGGCCTCCAGTCTGAAAAACAACCCTCCACCACCACCTTCTGTCTTCTACCTTTGAGCCAGTTCTGTATCCAAATAGTAGTTCTCCCTGTATTCCGTGAGATCTAACCTTACTAATCAGTCTCCCATGGGGAACCTTGTCGAACGCCTTGCTGAAGTCCATATAGATCACATCTACTGCTCTGCCCTTATCAATCCTCTTTGTTACTTCTTCAAAAAACTCAATCAAGTTTGTGAGACATGACTTCCAACACACAAAGCCTTGTTGACTATCCCTAATCAGTCCTTGCCTTTTCAAATACACGTACATCCTGTCCCTCAGGATTCTCTCCAACAACTTGCCCACCACCGTCGTCAGGCTCACTGGTCTATAGTTCCCTAGCTTGTCTTTACCACCCTTCTTAAACAGTGGCACCACGTTTGCCAACCTCCAATCTTCCGGCACCTCACCTGTGACTATCGATGATACAAATATCTCAGCAAGAGGCCCAGCAGTCACTTCTCTAGCTTCACACAGAGTTCTAGGGTACACCTGATCAGGTACTGGGGATTTATCCACTTTTAACCGTTTCACTTCCTCCTCTGTATTATGGACATTTTGCAAGATGTCACCGTCTATTTCCCTGCAGTCTATATCTCCCATATCCTTTTCCACAGTCAATACTGATGCAAAATATTCATTTAGTATCTCCCCAATTTTCTGTGGCTCCACACAAAGGCCGCCTTGCTGATCTTTGAGGGGCCCTATTCTCTCCCTAGTTACCCTTTTTTACAAATACATTAAGGACAAACTTTTTAGATTCTCCTTAATTCTATTTGCCAAAGCTATCTCATGTCCCCTTTTTGCTCTCCTGATTTCCCTCTTAAGTATACTCCTACTTCCTTTATACTCTAAGGATTCACTCGATCTATCTTGTCTATACCTTACATATGCTTCCTTCTTTTCCTTAACCAAATCCTCAATTTCTTTAGTCATCCAGCATCAGCATTCCCTATACCTACCAACCTTCCCTTTCACCCTGACAGGAATATACTTCCTCTGGAATCTCGTTATCTCATTTCGATGGCTTCCCATTTTCTGGCCTTCCCTTTACCTGCGAACATCTGCCACCAATCAGCTTTCAAAGGTTCTTGCCTAATACCGTCAAAATTGGCCTTTCTCCAATTTAGGACTTCAACTTTTAGATCTGGTCTATCCTTTTCCATCGTTATTTTAAACTTAATAGAATTATGGCCACTGACCCCAAAGTGCTCCTCCACTGACACCCCTGCCTTATTTCCCAAGAGTAAGTCAAGTTTTGCACTCTCTAGTAGGTACACCCATAATCGAGAATGAATAAATTGTAGAGATATGATTGTTTTTGAAACAAGTCCAAACATTCCTCTAGAAGGGATATGAACAGATGCTGAACAAAGTGGAATTTTAGAAGTCACCATAATCGCCCAGACCAAAGAATTTACTTGCTTATTAGAGAGACACACAATGGATTGTGGTTTAACTTGAGGAAGTGAGGACTGCAGATGCTGGAGATCAGAGGTGAAAAATGTGTTGCTGGAAAAGCACAGCAGATCAGGCAGCATCAAAGGAGCAGGAACATCGATTCTCCTGCTCCTTTGATGCTGCCTGACCCGCTGCGCTTTTCCAGCAACACATTTTTCAGGTTCAACTTGAGGGTCACCATGCCCAAGGAGAAAGGAAAGATTGAGAAGGTAAGTCCTTCACAGTAGCCTCAGCCATTCCAAGAATTGAACCCATATTGTTGACATCACTCTGCATCACAAACCAGCTTTCCTATCAATTGAGCTAACTGACTCCCAAAGAGGAACATTACAGGGACACATTAAGTAAAAATAATAGAACAACCTTAGAGAGCACTTAGATAAAACACCAGTGTAGACTGCATCAGCCAAACAGCTCATTTTTAAGCTGAAACATTCTTACGTTCAAACACCATAAAAAGCAAATGAATGGAGATTTTGAATGATAAGAAGTTCTAATATTAAGATAAACCTGTTCAGAGAACAACTATAATGTTATGCCCCCACTAGAAATATATGGTAGAGGTAACATGGCCAGATTTATTTGGAGAATGATTGTAAGCATAATACTGACCTGTGTGAAGTAGGTTCTTGAGGAGTTGGAACCAAGTAGCTTACTTTCAATATGTTGTTGCACACTCTCGATGATACTGTCCTCATGGAGAAAGTGTACTTCATGCTTCGTGGGATGAACATTTACATCAACATTCTGTGGCAATATTTCAAGGCTTGAAGAAAAGAAAAATAGTCCTAAACATTGCACATACAATGAGAATAACTGTCCTTTGCAATCTATCATACTTACCTCAGATACAGGAAGGGATGTGTATTTTTAGGAAGATAGGCTGCATAGACAGTTTCGATTGCCTTCCGTAAAGCAGTGGATTCCACCAAGCGATCTTCAAAATAATTGAAAGAAAAATTAGATGTGAGGAATCACGACAGATCCATCAGGAATATTTGAATATTTACACAATTGCAGAACTACATTCAAATGCAACAAAGTCTCCAGGATCAAACCATCATGAGACAACATATTAATTTACGGTGAAAGCTCGCCTGAACTAGGCACCAATCTCTAGTATGTTCTCAAGAAGAATCATTGGACTTGAAATGTCAACTTTGTTAGTCTTTCCACAGATGTTACCCAAGTTGGTAACTCTTATTTTGTCTGCTTCAGTTGCAACTTGTTAACAATCAGCTACTATTTATTAGAAGTTAAGTGCAGAAAATTGCTGTGGTTCTGTTCGCCGAGCTAGAAGTTTTTGTTGCAAACGTTTCGTCC
>NC_057713.1:105890841-105918841 GCF_004010195.1 Chiloscyllium plagiosum | reverse complement strand
TTCGGTCCCTTTTATATCCTTCCCCTCTCACTCTAAACCTATGCCCTCTAGTTCTGGAGTCCCCCACCCCAGAGAAAAGACTTTTTCTGTTGTGGTTCTGTTCGCCGAGCTTGAAGTTTTTGTTGCAAACGTTTCGTCCGCAACAAGCAACATGAATTCGACTGGGACAACACTACTATCATAGGGCAAGCCAGACAGAGAACAGCCAGGGAATTCCTAGAGGCATGGCATTCATCCACAAACTCCATCAACAAACACATCGACCTGGACCCAATATACCAACCACTACAGTGGACAGCTGAAACTGACAACCGGAAGCGGCAGGGACAGACCACTATAAACACCGGAGGAAACATCAAAGAAGCGCTTCGCAGGAGGCTCCCAAGCACTGATGATGTCGCCTAGCCAGGGGACGAAACGTTTGCAACAAAAACTTCCAGCTCGGCGAACAGAACCACAGCAACGAGCACCCGAGCTACAAATCTTCGCACAAACTTTGAGCAGAAAATTGGTCAGATGAACTTGAGTTCATCAGACACCACTTGAGGCCTTTCAATAATTTGATTAAATATTTAACTCCTATTACAATACCAGCAGTGGTGGGCCTCAAGCGGGTCATACAGCTTAAAAACTAATCATTGAGATTTACAAGAGAAGTAAAAGATAAACATAGGGGATTTCATCTACTCATAAGTTAACAGGCAAGATGACATAAGGAAACAGGGGAAAGGGAATGCAGTTTATGTGCATAAAGAATTTTTCTCTTATGCTGAATCTAAAAGGCCTAAAAGGGAGTATTTAGTATTGAAACTAGTAATGGGTATTGAATAAATTAGATGAAATAAGCCAACGTGGAAAACATCTAGGCAATTATAATCACAAAGTACTAAAGTTTCAGACACAATATGAAGTTCAAAGTAAATCAATGGAAAGAGGCTGAAGTCTGAGGTGGTGAAGAAAAGGTAAACAGCAAAACAAAATTGACAAAATAGACAGAAAAACAATGGGAAATAATTAAAAGGTGATAAAAGTGTTCAGGAGAAATATATTTAACTAAAGAAAAATGAGAACTATCGAGACAACAGAGATATAAATGACAACAAATGCAAGAGGCAAAAATTAAAATTTAGATTCCGGAAACACAGCAATACCCAGCAAACTACTGACAATGCGTTTTCAATGCTCACAAATTAAGATTGACATAGATATGACACACAAGGTCCATCACAGACCAACAAAGTCAGCTGCAAGATCTGACAAATTTCAAATCCCAGCATGGAATTTGCTCTACTAGGAAGGAATGTGGGAACTGTGCTGAAAGCTTCTCTTTCTCGGTTGATGACTCTTCAAATTTGAAAAATATACACCCTGCTTTTCACTGAGTAAGTGCCTTGGCAAAGAAGAGTAAGAGTTATGCAAGAACTGGAAAACTAAGTTCACTTGAAAGTACTGTACAGGAAAAGGGTCCCTTGATACCCATTCAGAGGAGAAAGAACTCACTACTATCCCATGGAGATTCAGACAATTATCATGTAAATTCTGCAAATGAACGTTGGGCACCAAATTATTTAACACTGGAGTTCAAACCCAGGTCCAGATTGCCAAAACAGGGCTCTACGGATGCTAAGAAGCTGAAACATAATTTTAAGAAAGCAAATGAAAGTGCCAGACTGACATGGTCTCATTTACATCATACTTGCAACTTTAGTATCACAGGTAAATTGTATATAGTTGCATATGAAACATATCAAAAATCAATTTCATAAACCTATCTAAAAACTTAAATAAAAATAAATATTAATTTGTAGAAGTGGAGAAAAATTCTGCCTCTCCTCCACCTTTACATCCCAAACATTTTTAAAATATTCATTCAAAGAATTTGGGAATTGTTGACCAGGCCATCCTGGTCTAATCCCTAACTGTCCTGGAGAAGAATGATGATGCTAGTGAACTTCTTGAACTGCTGCAGTCCATGGTAGTATGTACATTCACAGTGACGTTAGGAAGAGAGTTCGTGGGATTTTCACATACCGACAATGAAGGAATTTAGATAAAGTTCACAATGATATATGTCTTGGAAAGGAATGTGACAGTGATGGTAGGGCTCCTATACACCTGTTGTCCTTGTCCTGCTAAGTAGTAGAGTTCACAAATTTTGAAGGTGCTGTCAAAGGAGAATTGGTGTGATTGTCCCGTGCATCTTGTAGATAGTACATACTGTCTGTAATTGGTTTAAGAAGAGAAAGTTGAAGATGGTGAATGGGTGTTAATCAAGCTACTTTGTATTGGGTAAAGTGGAGATTGACTGTGATTGGAGCTACATTCATCCAGGCAAGTGGAGATATTCCACCAGCATCTTGTAAATGATGGGACTGGCTTCAGAGAGGCAGGAGATAATTTACTGTTTGGAGGATTCCTAGCCTCTGGCCTGCTCTTGTAGATACAGTATTTGTATGGCTAGTCTAGTTTAGTTTCTAGTTAATGGTAATCCCCAAGATATTGATAGGGGTTGATATCAGTGATGGTAATGCCAATTAAATGTCATGGGGAAATTAAAATCCTTACCATAATTTTGTCACCTCTCAGACTCTCATTGCAAGGTAGTGACCAGCCTATCAAACTCCAAACTTTCCATAATTGTGCTGCCTGCATCTTGTCCATTGCGATGTCTTGTTCAACCATCATCTTGTTCCTTGATGACTTACAGCACTTCTCTGATACCCAGCACATTGTGGAAACTCAAAACTAATTCATCCAAAATCAATCAGTTCAGTGCAGAGGATCCAGAAATGTCAAGCAAACATTAAGTTCAATATAAATTGAGTTTCCATAATCTTTTGCACTAGCTTAAATGACTATCAGATTAGAGGCTAGATCTCTGGGGAAGGCATCTTCAGCCATTTACTGGGCTTAGACTTCAGCAGGAGGAATTCATGCCCTCATGCCATGAATGAATATAATTAAAAAATTAAGAGCCCAGAAGCTTCACCAATGTGTCCCTAAGTGGGCATCTAATATTCACTGATTAGATACTGCTGCTGAGCAGTGTCTGATGTCAGAGTCAACATACATTTAACAAGTTCACTTTGAGATAAGAACATGTTGGGGAGCTATTCTGGCGCAAGACTTTCCAAAACGTGCATCAGCTTCTCAAAATTGCATGACTAAGAGACCTGAATATCCTGCCCTAACCCCACACCATTATAAGTTATAAGTTCAAAATCCAAATGAAATTCTATCTCTCTTATCTGCTACTCCAAAAGGGCTAAATATTCATTCCTTTCAGAATCTCTGTCCATGTTAAAGCTTCATATTACATTATAAACCAGAATTGCAGAGATCAGGATTAGAGTGATGTTGGAAAAGCACAGCAATCAGGCAGCATCCGAGGTGCAGGAAAATCAACATTTTGGGCAGGAGCCCTTCATCAGGAATGAGGCTGGGAGAAATAAATGGGAGGGGGGTAGGTAGCCTAGAGTGCAACAGGTGGAGGAGGGTGGGGATAAAGGTGATAGGCCAGAGGGAAGGGTGGAGTGGATAGGTGGGAAGGAAGATTGACAGGTAGGACAAGTCATGAGGATGGGGCTGAGCTGGAAGGTTGGAACTGGGGTAAGGGGGAGGGGAATGAAGAAAATGTTGAAGTCCACATTGATGCCCTGGAGTTGAAATGTTCTGAGGCGGAAGATGAGGCTTTCTTCCTCCAAGTATCGGGTGGTGAGGGATCGGCGATGGAGGAGGCCCAGGACCTGCATGTCCTCGGCAGAGTGGGAGGGGGAGTTGAAATGTTCAGCCATGGGGCTGTGGGATGTCCTGGATATATTCCCGAAAGCGCTCTGCAAGAAAGCATCCAGTCTCCCCAATGTAAAGGAGACCACATCGGGCGCAATGGATACAATAAATGACATTTGTGAAAGTGCAGATAAACCTTTAATGGATGTGGAAGACTCCTTAGGGCCTTAGATGGAGGGGAGAGGGGAGGTGTTGGCACAGGTTTTGCAATTCCTGCAGTGGTAGGGGAAGGTGCCAGGAGGGGAGGGTGGGCTGTTGGGGGGCATGGACCTGACCAGGTAGTCATGGTGGGAACGGTCTTTGCGGAAAGCGGATAGGGGTGGGGAGGGAAATATATTCCTGGAGGTGGGGTCCGTTTGAGATGCATTGGAGAACATCTTCAACCATGTGGGAGGGGAAATTACGGTCTTGAAAGGAGTAGGCCATCTGGTGTGTTCTGTGGTGGAACTGGTCCTCCTGGGAGCAGATACAGCGGAGGCGAAGGAATTGGGAATACGGGATAGCATCTTTGCAGGAGATAGGGTGGGAAGAGGTGTAATCCAGGTAGTTGTGGGAGTCGGTGGGTTTGTAAAAAATGTTAGTGTTGAGTTGGTCATCGTTGACAGGGATGGAGAGGTCCAGGAAGGGGTGGGAGGTGTCAGATTTGATCCATGTGAATTTAAGGTCGGGGTGGAATGTGTTGGTGAAATTGATGAACTGTTTGACCTCCTCGTAGGAGGATGAGGTGGCGCCAATGCAGTCAACAATGTAGCGGAGGAAGAGGTGGGGATTGGTGCCAGTGTAACTACAGAAGATGGACTGTTCTACGTAGCTGACAAAGAGACAGCAAAGCTGGGGCCTATGTGGGTGCCCATGGCTACCCCTTTCATCTGGGGGAAATGGGAGGATTCGAAGGAGAAATTGTTAAGGGTGAGGACCAGTTCAACCAAATGAATAAGAGTGTCAGTGGAAGGCTACTGTTGGGGACGATGGGAGAGGAAGAAACGGAGGGCTTGGAGGCCCTGGTCGTGGCGGATGGAAGTGTAGAGGGATTGGATCTCCATGATGAAGATGAGGCATTGGGTGCCAGGGAAACAGAAGTCTTGGAGGAGATGGAGGACGTGGGTGGTGTCCCAAACGTACATGGGGCGCTCCTGGACCAGGGGGATAGAACAGTATCGAGGTAGGTGGAGGTGAGTTCGATGGGGCAGGAGCAGGCTGAGACAATGGGTTGGCCAGGTTGGTCAGGCTTGTGGATTTTGGGAAGAAGGCAGAATCAGGCGGTGCGGGGTTCCCGGACTATGAGGTTGGAAGCTGTGGGTGGGAGATCTCCTGAGGTGATGAGGTTCTGTATGGTCTGGGAGATAATGCTTTGATGATGGGGGGGTGGGGTCATGGTCGAGGGGATGGTAGGAGGAGGTGTCTTCAAGTTGGCGCCTGGCTTCAGCAATGTAGGGGTCAGTGTGCCAAACTACCACTGCACCCCCTTTATCCGCTGGTTTGATTGTGAGGTTGGGATTGGAGCAGAGGGCTGCGCATTGAGGGTGAGATGTTGGAGTAGGGTAGACAGGTTGAGGCAGTTAATGTCTTGGCAGCAGTTGGAAATTAAGAGATCAAGGGCGGTAATAGGCCAGCACGGAGTGTCCAGGTGGACGGAGTGTGTTGGAGGTGGGAGAAGGGGTCCTTGGAGGCTGGACGTGAGTCCTGATTGAAAAGGTAAGCTTGGAGACAGAGGCAGGGGAAGAAGTGTTCGATGTCACAACGTGTATTGAATTTCTTGATGCGTGGACAGAGGGGGATGAAGGTAAGGCCTTTGCTGAGGACTGATTGTTCGTCCTCAGTGAGGGGGAGGTCAGGGGGGATGCTGAAAACTCAACAGGGCCTAGAATTGCAGAGATATCAGACATCTGGACAAGAACCTACTCAGTCTCTCTACAACTTGCCTCAGGGACCACAGATTTCGTTTATTCTTTGATGGGACATGGGTGTTGCTGACAAGACTAGCAATTGTTGCCCATTCCACATAACCATCAAAAAGGCTTTCTTGAAATAATGCAGTCCATGTCATGTAGATACACCAACAATATCATTGAGGAGCTCCAGGTTTTTGACCCTAGTGGCACAGTTCCAAACGAGGATGGTGTATGGCTTGGAGGGTAAATTTACAAACGACGGGGCTCCCAGGCATCCACTGCCTTGTCCTTCGAAAAGATAGCGATCATGAATTTAGAAGATACTGTTACAGGAAGTTTAATAAGTTAAGACTGGGCATCTAATCTATTATATAAATTGTGTCAGTGTTGAAGGAAGAAAATGTTAAAGTGATGGATGGAAACTAATCAAGTAGTCTGTTTTATCCTGGATGACATTGAGCTTGCTGTTGTGATACTGGAGCTGCATTTCCCCAAATAGTGAGCATTCCATCTCACTCTTGATTCATGCACTTTTGATGGTGGAAAGGTTCTGAAAAATCAGGTGAAATACCCCAGAATTCCCAGCCTCTGATTTGCTCAGTTAGTTCAGTTTATGGTCAGAGATAACCCCCAGGATGTTGGGGAATTTCAGCAGTGATAATATTGCTAAATAAGAGTTGACATTTCAAGCACGTCGACTGTCCTGCTCTTCAGATGCTGCCTGACCGGCTGTGCTTTTCCAGCACCACATTCTTCAACCCTGATCTCCAACATCTGTAGTCCTCACTTTCTCCTAATACTGCTAAACATCACAGGAAAGTGGTTAAGATTCTCTTTTGTTGAAGGGTTATTTCCTGGCACCTGTGTAACATGAATGTTATTTGCCATTTATCAACTGAAGCCTTAATATTGTCCAGGTCTTGCTGCATATGGACAAACTGCTTCAGTATCTGGGGAGTTGTGAAAAGACCTGAACACTGTGCAATCAATAACCCTGCTTCTGGCCTTATAATGGTGAGAAAGATGTCTGAATCAAAATGTTATTTCGTTATTTAATTTTGATTTTGCAGAATACTAATTGCAAGGTTAGATTACATGGAACCCAGAGAGAGCTAGCCATTTGGTTACAAAATTGACTGGAAGGTAGGAGACAGAGGGTGATGGTGGAGGGTTGTTTATCGGACTGGCGGTCTGTGACCAGCGGTGTGCCACAAGGATTGGTGCTAGGTTCACTGATTTTTGTTATTTATATAAATGATTTGGTTATGTATAGAGAAGAACTGGTTCATAAGTTTGCAGATGACACCAAAATTGGCAATGCAGTGGAGAGTGAAGGTGGTTATTTCAAGAGTATAACAGCATGTTCATCAAATGAGGCAATGGGCTGAGGAGTGGCAGATGGAGTTTATTTCAGCTAAGTGTGAGGTGTTGCATTTTGCCAAGGCAAATCAGGGCAGAACATATACATTTAATGGTAGGGCCCTAGGGAATGTTGCTGAGCAAAAAGACCTTGGGGTGCAGGTTCATAGTTCCTTGAAGGTGGAGTCACAGTTAGACAGATTAGTGAAGGAGGTGTTTATTACATTTGCCTATAGTGGTCAGTGCTTTAATTATGGAAGTTGGAATGTCATGCTGTGGCTGTTCAGGACATTGATTAGGCCACTTTTTCAGTACTGCATTCAATTCTGGTCTCCCTGCTGGAGGAAAGATGTTGTTAAACTTGAAAGGGTGCAGAAAAGATTTACAAGGATGTTGCCAGAATTGGAGATTTGAGTTATCAAGAGAGGCTGAACAGACTGGTGCTGTTTTCCTTGAAGCGTCAGAGGCTGAGGGTTGATCTTATAGAGGTTTATAAAATCTTGACGGACATGTATAGAGTGAATGGCCACAGTCTTTTTTCCACGGTAGGTGAATCCAAAACTAGACAGCATAGGTTTAAGATGACAGGGGATAGATTTAAAATCCCCAAAGGGAAACTTTTTCACAGAGGGCGGTGCATGGATGGAATGAGCTGCCAGAGGAAGTGGAGGAGGCTAGTACAATTACAACACTTAAAAGGCATCTGGTGGGTATATGAATTGGAAAGGTTTAGAGGGATATGGGCCAAATAAAGGCAAAAGGGACTAGATTAATTTAGGATATCTGGTCAGCACAGTTCAGTTGGCCTGATGGGTCAGTTTCCGTGCTGTACAACTCTCGGACATTACATTCTGAATATAAATGCTGAAAAATCTCAGCAGAACTTATCATCATCCAATAGGTTATGTGCAATGGATGCACAGAGAGAAATGAAATGAGGGAAACACAATATGGTGGCCATATTGAAAACTTTCATTTTGTTTCTTTTTTTGTCTTTGCTTCACCCAAGACAAAAGCAATCCTCCTTCCAGGGTCACTTGCTCCCTCAACGTTTTACTTTGGCTGTTGTGCTGGCTTTCCTGCTCAGACTCATCTGGTAAACAAGTGCAATTTGGACAGGAAAGCAGAATAGTGAAGAAAATCAGAAAGGGATCTTCTACTACTTCAGGAATTATTCACTGAACTCTGCTGTTGAGCATTGAATGTATTTTCCCAAATATGGAAGTGAGCACATTATAGAATGTAAATTATGCTGTGTCATCATGCAATAGATTTCCGTCCACATGTTCCTTAACACTTGAGAGCTATTGGCATCTAATGTTGAAGAGAGGAGAAATTAAATTTTGAATACTGTACTGCTTTTTTTAATCTGAAGGCAAAGCAGCAGCTTCAAGGTTCCCAAGCTTTACCCAGTGTCACCAGTTACATCACTAACAATTTTCCCACCACGACCACCAAATAGTGCAACTGCTTATTTCCTAAATTTCTCTGACTGACCCAGGAAATAGATGGGTGAAAATTGCAGTGCAAAGACCATCATTGCCACCATACCAAGACACAGTGAAAAGATACATGCCCAATTCACTGGATACTATTTTTTGGATCAAATGAAAACTTTAGGAGATCTGCAATTCCCTTATTTAATTTTCTCATCTGCACTCTACTCCAGCAAAACATGCTGGAAACAGGGACTCAACTGCAAGCTTGTGGTAACTAGGACACCAGATGAACCATTTCAAGAAACAAATTGAAATGTTTACTTACGATTGATGAAAAGTAAAAAGATACACTTTTTCACAGAATAGTTCGCATTTGATATATAGCCTTTCATTGTGAAAGCAAATTTTGGATCTTCAAAACATACTTCAATTAATTCCCTGCAGCAGAAATAAAAATTTGGCACTAAATTGATTGCCTTTTAATGTTATCAAAGGAATCAACCTGACTAGTTAATTAAATATTGCAGTCTTGTGGTTCTATGCCATGAATTATTTTATTAGGAAATGCTTGTTTTCAGTCACGTGTTACAAGCAAATCAAATGTGACAGAAATTGAGTTTATTAACTACTGAGTCTTAGATAGTTTCTAATCAACTTGTTCAGAGATGTTATCATGCATCTCAGAAGCTTTTGGCCCAAACATACCACTGTGTCACAAGAGCCCTGCTGTGATTCGGTTTTAGATATTTTAATTAACCCACTCAGACATGATATGCTAGCCTCCTGGCTCAGAGGTAGGGACATTACTAATGCACTATAAGATCCCTAAAACTATCTTTTATTGTATCCAGAATGCTCTTCCATACAACTGCACTGTTTCTTTCCTCCAGCACCAAATTACCGACAGTATTTTCTCATCTATTAACCATCACTAGTAAATCACTGAGTATTTCCAATTGAGTAATTGAAGTGCAAAGCCTGTGGTAATACAAGCCATCAATGCTGAGGCAGATGTGGTGCTCACCTTCACTAAAGGCACTGAGAATATTGGTGGATATCACGTGTCCTTTCCAAGGGCACTCAGGCACATACATAGCCTTGGAAGTGAAGCAGTCAGCAGCTATTACTCAGTCTTAAATGTTTTGTTATGGTGCCCTTGTCATTTAGTTGAGATTTATTTTTCTAAACAACCTGTTCAGATGTCTTACTTACACAGCTCTGGAGCTTTTGGGACATGAATCCAGGCCTCCTTGGTCAAAGGTAGAGACACTAGCACTGTACCACAAGAGCTCTATCACTTGTTTTTTTTTTAAAATTTAACTATTTTTCAAATTCACCTGTTCAGAGATGCTATTACACCTCTGCAGCAGGTGGGACTTGAAACCAGGCTTCTTTGTCCACTGTGCCAAAAGAGGGCCTCCTAAAATAGGCACCACCAGGTAAGAACCCAAATATACTGCTTATCAGGCAAGCGTTTTAACATACTGAGCCACGACACCACCTAAATGTTGATCAGTGAAGTGCCCTTACACTAATTGCATTCCTGTGTGAAAACGGCTTTCATCCATCGCCTTCTGTGAGATAGGCCTAACCTGCTCCTGCTGCACCACTCTGTTCCAAAGTACTTTTAATCAACCTGTTCTAAGTTGCTATCATAGATCTCTGGGGCAGGCAGGACTTGAACCTGGGCCTCCCAGTATTTGGGGTAGGGACCTTACCACTGTGTCACAAGGGGGCCCAATTACTCAGGTTTTTTTTTCTAATTTTTACCCAATTTTTCTAATCAACCTGTTCAGAGATGTTGCTACATACCTCAGGTGAACATGGGACTTGAACCCAGGCCTCTTGGTCCAGAGGTAGGATCTCTTCCACTATACCAAAAGAGGGCTCCATTACTGAGTACAGTTTTTTCCATACACCAGTTCCACCTGTATCCCTTGTGTATCTACTCAGTCATTGACTGAATCAATTAATCTCAACCACATGCTTAACTAGTTGCTTATTAACACTATGTCTCACATCTTTGTTATCATTGAAGACATCTTTTTGTAGCCCTCGTACTGTCTTAGATTGGTGTCAAAATCCACAGATACTTGGGAGATTTAGCACTGCCTCCACAGGACCGTGGTTTCTATTGCAAAAAGCAGTTGCATTCATGTTAACCTGCCTGTATACAAAGTGGACTGTAAAATGATAATGGATTAACGCAATTTGCTATGTGCAAATTGACTGCCATATTTACCCTTATTCTGATGTTAATTACACTTAAAAAGCATTTGGTAGGCTATAAAGTGCTTGAGATTCCCTGAGATTGTGCAAAGTGTTAGATGAATGCAAGTTCTTTCTCTGTTTGAGTGCAGTTCTTTCCACAGTTGATAACTGTGCGTTAAGTAACACTTAGGCACTGATTGACATCTCCACATTTTTGTCTCCTGTTACCAATATGAAAGGATTATAACAGATTCCAGGCAGCTTTAATCAGCGAAATAAAGCTGGAAGACCCAACTGACTGAAATCAGTAAAGGCACAATATTTTTCAAATAACATCTGTTGTCTACCAGCATGAAAATAACAACTAGTAAATTCTGTATGGTAAGAGAGGCAGCTGGTAATACCATCTCTGAACAGGTTGATTAGAAAATATCTAGGTGGTGTTCTTATGGCATATTGGCAGTGTTCGTACCTCTGAGCCAAGAGTTGCGAGTCCTACCTCATCAAGGTATGTCATCACATATCTGAACATGTCGATTAAAAATATCTTAGTGTTAGGGACTGAAATACTGAGAAATAATTTGCTGCTGTTAAATCTGTGATTGTTTGAATGAGTGATGAATTCCTAAAATCCATGATTGCTTGAAGGGATATGTATGAACTGTTCTTATTAAAGACTGCAGATTTCTCAAAGTTTGATGTTCTCTGCCAGGGTATAGGCTTATGATATTGAGCACTAATCAAAACACTATCCAACATGAACTACAGGTAATATCAAATGCCTATATCTCCATATTTTTGATTGCTGAGGAAGGTGCAGTAGCCATTGCTAAGAACAGGCATTGGATTTCTCAGTAGCTTCCAAAAATTGGAATCAAAATCCAAAAGTGAGATTTTTCTTTGAACTGGTGTTGGGCTTTGTATGATCTGCTGTGGGACAGATTTGTTCTTCAAACCCGTCCTCTATTTAAATGCTTCAGTTATTTCCTTACAATCAGAGTTAAAATAACAACATTGCAGCAAAGGTCAACATTTCTTAGTGACCAGCGCTGCCAGTCTGTGTTAATTGCAGGAAGCACAGATCTGAAAGGGAACAGAGATCTCATAGAACATGATGACTGACTCAATCAGCCATAGAATTTCACTTACTAGGCTAAATATTTTCTTGAAGGTGGTAGCCCTGATGATGAGCTGGACACTTGGGGCAACACTATCTGGCTGTTTCAGGAAGCTTCAGCTGGAGACTGTGGCAATCAGTGAGCTTAAAGAATTGATTTTGTATCTCCCATCCTTATAAGGATTGGGATTTCTAAGAACCCAATCAGGAGCAGCTCCCATTCTGAAAATCACATTCCTAACTTGCAAGCAGCTGCCAGGATTTACAGCGCGGTCTCCTCAAACATCATAGACCTACTCAGCTGCGGTACAATGCCAGTGGTGGCTGTAAAATGCCTAATGTGGCCTATCACTTTCCACTTAAGGACCTCAACTGGCCTCAAATGGGGAAAGGCTCACCTCCAACTTCACCACCACTGATGAAATTCCAAGACATCAGGCACTCTACCCCAAGCAATGAATTGCTATTTTATGGCTACTTTCCATTTTCCAACCCTCTCCTGAGGGCCCCATTAAATTCTGTTCATCATTTCATGCCATACCACCCAGATGTACCTAGCACCACATGTAATACCTCTTATTCCCATAAATTCAACAAAGCTGTGGAGCAATCTGCCATGAGCTCAGTACACATTTTGCCCTTTAAGTAATTTTAATCATGAGCAATTGTGCTTCACAGCCCACTAAGGCTGGCGCAAATGAGTTGATGGCAGGATACTTGCACCCTCTGCACTTGTCCCATCTAGTCACCTATATTAGGAAAACATATTAATGAAAGGTTACAGACCTATATTCTAGTTAATGCTTCCTTCAGAGTCAAAAAGCCAATGAGTACCGAAAAATCAGAGATTTAAATTTTAAAGTAAAAGAGAAGCTCTGACTCCTGCTCTTCCTCTCCTGCGCTATTTTTTTGTTGCAGTGATAAGAAAACTCTGGCTCACAGACAGGAACATAGATACACACTTTTAAACTCTCACCTGAGACGGCAGCAACTTTTTTTTTTAAAATTAACTGACTCGAGTCATGATTAAACCCAGTGATCAGAATATATGACTGGATAAAAGCTACTGACTTCGCCCTACTCCGACTATAAGCTGCCTTTCGTTCCCCACTGCCCAGTACTCCTGACTACTCCACAACTCTCACACAAAAGTTCATATTTTTAATGTTCATTTCTCTCTCTACAGATGAGTAACTCTGGAATTTTTTGACTTCATTTCAAAGTTCCAATAGCTACAAGTAGTTGCCTTTGTGGATGTTTAGTTCACTGTTATCACTGCTATTTTAAAACCCATGGTATAAACATGCATTCGGAACTGATCATACCTGCTTACAGCATTCCCAAATATTGTTCGAATATTGTCCAGAGTTGAGGCATTAGGCAATGTTCTCACATCAGCAACAGTTTCACCTTGCTAGAAGCAACAAAGCAAATACATGTAAATCATGATTACTAGAATAAGTTTGTTTAAGTGACCTCAGTTCAATAGAGGGAGTGGCCTATGTAGATATTTAAATGAAGAAAACTGCAGAATTCAGGAGGTGCAGATTTAGACATTCTGGTGTATGAGCTATAAAAGGTTTGTATGCAGGAACAGAGCGTAATCAAGAGGGATACTCTCCTTTATTTCATGAAAATTGCACATAGTAGGATGATGTGCAATTTCCCGGGCGGCACGGTGGCACAGTGGTTAGCACTGCTGCCTCACAGCGCCAGAGACCTGGGTTCAATTCCCGACTCAGGCGACTGACTGTGTGGAGTTTGCACATTCTCCCTGTGTCTGCGTGGGTTTCCTCCGGGTGCTCCGGTTTCCTCCCACAGTCCAAAGATGTGCAGATTAGGTGAATTGACCGTGCTAAATTGCCCGTAGTGTAAGGGGCAGGGGTAAAATGTAGGGGAATGGGTCTGGGTGGGTTTGCACGTCGGTGTGGACTTGTTGGGCCGAAGGGCCTGTTCCCACGCTGTAAGTAATCTAATCTAATCTAATATATTTCGGTTACATTGGACAATGACGAGACCACATCTCAATTATTGTGTGCTGTTTTTGGTCTCTTTATTTAAAGGAAGAGTTATATGCATTGGAGACAATTCAGAGAAGATTCACTAGACTGATATCTGGAATGAGCAGATTGAAAAAGGTTGGATAAGTTAGCTTCTACTGGAGCTCAGAAGAGTGAGTGGTAACCTGTTGGAAGTTGATAAGATCCTGAATGCTCTTGACAAGTTGGAGTTGAGAAGGGTGTTTCCTCTTATGGGTCAGTCCAAAACTAGGGATCACCTTTTCAGGACAGAGATGAGATTTTTATCTGAGTTTTGCAACTTTAAACTTTGCTTCAGGAGGAGATGGAGACAGGGTTATTAAATATTTTTAAGACGGAGCTTAACAGATTCTTCTTAGGTAAGAGAATCAAGGGTTATTGGGATAGATGGAAACATGGAATTTAAAACACAAACAGATCAGCTGTTTGGTGATGTAGGCTTGAAGGGCTTTCTTCTGCTCCTAATTCACATGTTTGCATGTATTTCTGGTAAGTTTAGGTGATGGTTTAACAGGGACATTTACATTTTTTCAAAACATTATTGCAAATACATACTGCAAATTAGTGTATGGAAAGAGAAAAGACCTTATAAACAAAAGACACAGTTATGAATGATAGAAATAATCTATTGACTGTGGTTGGTCAGCTCAGTTGGCTGGACAGTTGGTTTGTGATGAAATGATGCCAACAGTGCAGGTTCAACTCTTGTGCTGACTGAGGTAACCGTAAAAATCCCACCATCTCAACCTCTCTCCTTGCTTGAGACATGGTGATTCTTTATCGAATGAGAAAGCAGCTCTGATTCTCTAGAACTATGGTTACTACCTACTGCTTGATAAAAAGATTGTGTATTTGGACTGCAGTTTTAAGAACAGCAAGATTATCTTGAGTGAACACAACTATATCTCTCACTTGAATGTTGCCAGCTTAAAATCACAAGCTGACGTGTGGCTTTGAGATAACAGGACACACAACGGAAGGAAGCAGTATCCAGACAGTTTGTTCCCAATTTGGTCATACCCCACAGAGATCCAGGTTCATAATGGGTTTGGTGTGACCTTGAATGCAAAGTGAGGAATCCAAGTGAGAGAAAACAACTCTCCGCAGAAGCACAGCCTATTCGATAGGTTGGATAGTGCTGCTTGACACCTGGAGCAGAAATTCATAGCATTTAAGTCAATACTTCCAACAGAACCTCCCTTTAGGTGGAAAAACCCCTCAAACCTCAAAGGAAATATCTCAGGAAGAAAAAGCTTAATCATCCCACAAAAAACTCACCTTCTTCACAGCAAAGCTCACTCCTGAATTGTGGATTGCATACCTGGAAGGAGAGATTATGGACTATGACGACAAAATATAGCAATGTGATATAGAAAATGCTGTAAAACGTTACCTGGTGCTCCCATTACTTAGGATAACCATTTCCCATCATCTGATGGAAGTGCAGAGAATTCCTCAACCAAATACAGATCACGCAAACTATCTTATTCTCCCAAACCAGATGTACACCAACAAGTATAACCATTAAGTCAAATTCAAAAAATTGGATTGCTGCATCATCCTCCATTTCTTTTCATGGTACAATTTGGGCATGCAAGTGAAGATTAGGTTTTAAACTTGAAGGAGATAGCCACTGATATCAGCAGGAGATTTCTAAACAGGTAGGTGTTTGATAGAATCGGTTCTCAATGGCGTGGAGGTGGAGTGTGTGGGGTAACTGTTGTTATGAAACACTCAAAGGAGTTGCAGAAGTTGGAAAGGAACCTGCTGCCACATTTGTGGAAGCAGGGAGTAACAATCCTTAACCCTGTGAAGTAGGATCCCTGAGATGATGGTAGTGGCAGAGGGTGGGTTCTGAAAGCAATATGGTTAGCACTGGTTGTTGGTCATCAGAATCACAAGCAATGAAGGGCATTTATTGTGTCCTCAAGGCTGTCCTCTCCTCCTTTGAATCTTTTTGGCAGAGGCCAGGTATCATCCACCATGATACCTGGTGGAACTTGAAATCAGCCAATAAAATCTGGAATTATGAAACATTTATTTGCAATGGGGAACACAAAACTATTTTTGATTGTTGCGAAAACCCATCTGATTTACTAATGACTTGAAATGAAGGATAATATTCAAATCTGAAAGACAGGTTTAATCAGAGGTTTCCAGCCTAATTTTAGCATTTAACAGGCGGTTTTGCCCCATGACTGGTTCGTTCCTAGCTCTTATCCCATTTTTATTAAACATGGAGCAGATTAGAGTTGGGTTTGAGATTTCTAAACGTTTTACAGATTTGTTTGCTTCCAACTCACTTGTTTTTAAGATTAAAGTGATCCTGATTCAAACTTTTATCGCTTTTACGTAATAACAATTTTGAATGTTATCATGGCATCATTTTTTAATAACAAATTTGTGACCCAAGAAGTGGAATGAGAGAAAGACAGTGCAATCATCCCATCCTGGTGGGAACACAAATCTCAAGTATAAATGTATTTCCTGTTAAATTATGAGGTTTAGCATTATTTTTGAAAGGGTACCACAAAGATTTACAAGGATCTTGCCATGGTTGGAGAGTCCGAGGCTGGGGCTATTTTCCCTGGCACGTTGAAGGCTGAGGGGTAACCTTATATAGGTTTATAAGGTCATAAGGGTTAACTGCCAAGGTCTTTTTCCCAGGATCGGGGAGTCCAATACTCGAGGGCATAAATCTAAGGTAAGACAGCATAGATATAAAAGGGATGCAAGGGGCAACTTTTTCACACAGAGGGTGATAGGTGTATGGAAAAAGCTTACAGAGGAAGTGGTGCAGGCTGGTACAATTACAACATTTAAAAAGCATCTGGATGGGTACAGATAGATATAGGCCAAATGCTGGCACTATTTCCTTGCAATACAACTTTGAGTTTATTAAAACATCTTTAAATACTTCCATTTTAATGTACAAAATGAATGTTACTTCTTACAGCCCTCCACCAATTAACTATAAACTGCCCTTAGCTAGGAGCTGTTCGGTTTACTTCGCTCATTAATGACTTAAGACAATTACAGACACACACATGATCTTAATGATTCACAATAAAAAGTTCAACCATACACACAGTCTATTCAGGCTATCCAGTCTCTGTTAAACATTTGCCTCTCCTTACTCACTTAGTCGAATTCTGATCTGCTGCTCCATCCCCATCAATATTCCTCTTGTTTAACCACTTAATTGGCATTTAATAGAATCGATGTGTTCAGTTTCAAATATGAAATGGCACTGATGACACTAACAAAGAATTGTAGCAGAGTTATAATCAAAGTAGTTGATAGATATTTTATAAACTGCATCTACCTGCTCATAACTTCCACGATTCTAGAATACTCATCACTGGGATTTTTCAGAGCCTTCCTTCTTGTGGCAATATTGTAAAAAAGATCTTCCACCTGAAAGCAGATGCTAATGTCAGGAACACTGCACTAAAAATCCAGCAGTCAAGCAGAGCTAAGGCCACTGCATCAACCACAGACCTCGATACAATAGTTTATTTTTCTTATGTTGTTTAAGGATATTTGAGTCAAACACAGATACATGAATTTGAAGATTAGTTTAGCTATGATATATGCAAATGACATTACAGGTTAATGGTACAGAATTCTTACAAATTTCATTGCTCATATAAAACCAAGACAAATACATTACCTGGCAATTTCAAACGTATTGCAGCAGTGATAACAATTCAAATATTGCACTGATTTTAAAGTGCTATAACATCCAGGAGTCATGAAAGACACTAAAATGAATACAAATTCTTTCAATTGTACATTAATTGTGTTTAATTATATACAGGAATTAAGTATTAACTCAGAATTTACTTGAGTCCCTCAAACTGGCAGACCAAAATGGTGGATACTGGGTTAGGAAGCGAATGCCTATAATGTTTAACTGTATATAAATATTAAAACTGGAGCAAATATTGCCTCCAGTCCTATACTTCAACTGGCTTTCTCACTAGCGATCCCTCAAAAATGATTAGTATGCCAGGGACTGGTTTCTGTACATATGCAACTGGGATGGATCTCTATCTAACTTAATCTTGCAAAAAAAAGACCTGAGCTTGAGAGACAAAAGAGTTTGTTTAAAGATATTTTCACATGAATTGCTTTTAAAGTATGTACACATGCTATAACCGCTACAGTTAGCTGTGTGTCTGAAATGAATGTTCTTTGCACAATACAAGAAAATTTAAAGACTAGCTTTACCAGCAAGTGTACCAGACCAGAACAGAGCAGAAGGCAGAAACTTGAAGGCAGATGCATTGGCAGTTAACAAAACAGCGTCAAACATTTATATATATGTACCTATCCTAAATGTGGAACATAAGAATTATCACAATGTGGAGTCAAGTAGAGCATAACGCTAATACACTTTCCTAGATGACAGCAAACCAACACTCTTTCGTAGCTTATCCAATTTTCTTTCTTGAATGGAAAATAGATCTTCTGATTACAATTAAATAGAAAAATAAAAGCGCACAAGCAAGAAACAGCAATCTAACTCTGCAAGAAAATGTGATGGACATGGATGCAGAACCAAGCTGGAAGGCAAAATTCACTAGGTTGCATGTAATGTGTGTTTGATTTGAGTCAAGGCAGAGACTGAAACTTGATTGGAAAGACTGAAATGAGCTGCTGCAAGAAAAATGGATGTGGATTTAGAAGGTGACCGGCAGACTTTGGAAAGGGAGATTGCATATTGGGAAGAAGTGTTGGGTTGGGTTATGAATATTAAAACAACCAGATGATCAATCAAGAATAAGAGAATAAAAGTTAAAATATCAAAGAACTTACGGTGATCTGTGTACCCTGGTTTCCAGCACATGGCTTTGGAGGAGCCTTTAACCTCCCGTCACAGTAGCTAGCTCTGAAGAACAAACATAATGTAAGGTTCATGTATTTTTAAAAGTGCATTCAACTGAACCACTTTCCTCATCCTGTTTAATTTTTAAACCAAAACAATGGTTTAGAAATGCTAGGACATAGCTTGTCAATCCTTGCATGTCGCACACATCTAAACCAGCTGAGTACATATCACATTATTATAGAGGTCCACATGCCCCCTAATGATATGTGATGCTGCAGTGCTGTTTAAAGCTCAAAATCTGAAGGTCAATTCTAAAATCTAATCTCCTCTCGGACTTGCCGTATTTTCATTGTCTAATGAGATATAAAGATAAAAATAATTCATTCCAACAACCAAGATCTAAAACTAAAGGTTACTGATGGTATAACTTTAAGAAAATGAAGATTTAAGGACAGATGTTATGAAAAGCAATAATGCAGCATAGCTCTTCACCTTTTGAAAGTATAGGGATTTTCAATACCCTAAGGCACTGTTGATCAACCTGCCTGAATTATCCCAGTAGCTGCAGGAAACTGTCCTGCAAAAAGGCCATCACCACATTCTCATTTTCAGGTGCTGCATGCAGGTCAAAGTGTTGTGAAGATTAAATGCGCAGATCTTGGTGTCCTCAGATCACATATTGGGAAGCTGCAATGATTATTTTGGCCATTCTTGATGAGAATAACTCAAAGGGCACTCATTTGTCAGTTGAATCCAAAAAAGTGAATTATTAAAACATTTACCTGAACGCACATTTTCCATCAGCAGTTTTAGTTGTTACAGTGACATGTGCCACATGGCTTATGCTGGCAAGAGCCTAAAAAGCGAGGAAGTAGAGTATTCCATTAGGAAATGCTTTCCATGCTTTGTACAAATATGTTAAACAGTAAAATTGCAGTTTAAAAAAAATTTTAAG
This sequence comes from Chiloscyllium plagiosum, assembly GCF_004010195.1. NCBI lineage: Eukaryota > Metazoa > Chordata > Chondrichthyes > Orectolobiformes > Hemiscylliidae > Chiloscyllium > Chiloscyllium plagiosum. The sequence continues at coordinate 105,899,206 of NC_057713.1, read as the reverse complement.
TTCAACTGCTAACATCAGGCACCCTTTGAATTTTTCAGTGGGTTAAATGTCCATGTTATTCCAGAGTAAGGTGATCAAAAGGTTTTCTTTAAAAAAATTAAATAAGATTGCAGTGGAGTACAGACTTCAAACACTTAGACCAAAGAACCAACTCATGACTAAAGTTTACAACTTTACTGACAGTTGGCATCAAAAGAGTTTAGAGGATTTGGAGAATTACAATGGTCAGTATGGGCACACACACACACACAAAAGAATTACAGTAAGTAGATAGATTTAGGGACAGAACATGCAAGATTAACAGGGTTATACAGTAGATTTGGAGTGAAAGAAAATGTATCTAAAGTTAACAGAGTACATGCTACATTTTAAATAGGTAAATGCAGGAAAGCAGTCGAGTCAGCTGGCTCTCCCGTGACACGGGCAGCTATGCCAAAACAATACAAGAAACGAAGGTGAACATGAATTTGCTTAACTGTAGCACTAATCACATCACTATTGTTTGTACGTCAGAGTTGTGCGCAAGAGATGGCAATTTGGCCAATCATGCTTTTTCTGGTTCTTTTGTTCAATTAGTCACACCCCCCTGCTCTCTCTTAAATGGAAAATTAAGGGTTATTAAGTAGTATATTTATCAAATTCTCATTTGAATCAGTTTCTAGTATCCTTTCAGACAGTGTATTCTAAATCACAAGAACTTGCTGCATTTAAAAAAATCCACACGTCATGACTAGTTCTTTCATTCACCTTAAATCTGCCAATCAAAACAATTTATTTTTTTCATCCTATCAAAAACATTCATGATTTTTAACAAATAAATCAATTACCCCGGAGGGCTAACAAAACACGTTTTATGGCAGACTGTGCATCAGAGCTTATTTTAGACACCTTTAACTCATCTTGTGCTGACTACTTAGCTATAACACCACCTTCTGCAAAAAGAAGGATGTCTGATAAAGAGTCACTGGAACTGAAACACTGACTCTGCTTTCGCTCTCCACAGATGCTGCCAGATCTGCCAAGTTTCTCCAGCAATTTTTGTTTTTGTTGTCGAAGAATCTCAGGCCGAACAACTTAACTTCTTCCAAAACTTGACTTTGACGAGGGGGCAGGACAAACATTGTCCCCTCCTCTTAGTGAGCTGGAATAATTCAGTGTCCGCTTGAGAATTACAATATTAAAGGCTCATCAAAATGACAAAACTAAGAGATGATTGCAGATGTCGACAAAAATGTGAAGTCTGTGGTAGAGTAATTAAATGCTTAAAGTAAATTATTTCACATCACTACAAAAGGAGTGTAAGTATATTTTTATTAAACTACATCAAATCCTCAGAATTTCTCAACAGGCTTCACCACTGATGGATTACTTTTGAAGTGGCATCACTGTTGCAGGTAAAAACACAGCAGTCATTTTCCAGAAACATTGGTCTGTTTTTAGCAGTGCTAGTTGAAGGAAGGAGGTTATCTGTCATACCTATGACCTTTTACATCCAGCAGAATAGACAAGTAGGACCTCAGTTTAATTTGTCACCTAAAAGGTGCTACATCTGACACACAAGAAACCTATAATCATTAAGGAGACTTTACACAGAAATTACAGCTAAGTACAAAGTAACATTTTCTCTGCTCTTTCAAGACATTTCTTTAAAAAAAAAATCTTTATAAAATGGCAGACAGCTTAATCTCTAAGGTGCAAGTTGTATCATCTGTACAATTCCAGATGTTAGCCTCAACAACAAAAAAAGGCAAACTGTTCAAATTGTGAATTAAGTTTAATTAATTACAAACTCAATAGGTGAAGTGGCAATGCTGGTAAGGATGAAAATAATGTTCCTCAATGTAAAGTTCTGCTCAACAGAATATTTTGAGAAATTGGAAGAAGGTCTGACTGAAAACAAGATACCGAGCTTAGCAGAATAAATTTTTATACTTATGATTGAATAGTTTATGAAACATTAAGAGGTACTTTACACCAAATATTAAAAATACCTGAAGTTTTGGTTTCTTTCAAGTTTACTTGTATTTAATGGTGATCATCGGGAAAGATAAACATATTAAGATGATGTCATGGAAGTGCACGTTTTTCATGGGCAATTAAGAAACTAATTTGATAGCTTAAACTGGATTTTTCAATCCCTATTTCAATTGTTCTGACTGTAGACAGTACAACTAAAATTCATTTCAAAATTATTATCATAAAAGAACTATCAACTTCCATACATACCTCTCCTCTAAATCCATAAGTAGCAATACTAGCAAGATCTTCAAATTTCTGTAACTTGCTTGTTGTAAATCTTTCACAAAGTATTTCCAAATCTTCTTTCTGTTTATGAGTAAAAGATAAATTGGTAATGGGGGAACCATACAAAAAACACATTACACTGACATCTGGAAAGCTATGTAGAATAGGGTACAGGACAAAACTGAGACACTTCTGAGTCAGCTTATGAGACAAAAAAAATAGACTGCAACATGACAAGAACCATCTCTCACTCTTATGACCAGCTCTACCAGCTGTTCTCTCAAAACTCCTCCCTAGACTTTGCAACATCTCAAACTTTAAAAATGTTCTCGAAGTCCCTCACTCTGACCAACCTTTCCATCTTGATCTTTCCCTGTCACAACTTGACTTTATTTCCTTGCTCAATATATGTGAAGTGCCTTTGCTTGTTCCTTTCTGCTAAAAAGTGCCACAAGTGCATATACCATCTTTTTTATGTAAAATTTCCTTCTTTCCACTTTCTGCCATAATTGTCATATATAACTTCCAGCTCCAGGGGACAAAGATATTGCCAAAACTAACCCTCTGGAGTTGGTGCACTGGCTTTTCTTTCTGACAGAGCATGATATAATTCAGAATCCATTCTTCAACTTGTGACAAGATAAGAAATCGCTGTAGAAAGGGATACGAGTATGATCCTGATCTATTGCATTGTATGACATTTGCCTTATTTAAGCTTTAATAATTTTTTAAATGCAAAACACTCCCCCAAATGACAGATTTATTTGATCCATTTACAAATTGGCCTTTAGACAGCAACAATGCATAAAGCAAACTTTGTCCACGTGTTAATCTTTATGCTATTACAAATAGTATCAGCACCAGCAATTAACAACCTCAAAAAATGTTAGAATTGAACTTACACTGAGACCACAGTTTCAGTGATGAAATTTAATTGTATCTGAAATCTATCATTAAAATAGGAAACAAAATGTATTTCACAACAATCATCTGGGATTTCTATAATTGTGCCAACATTCCCATTAAATTTTCAATGGTTTGAGGAACAAACGAAGGAATGGACTGGAAAAGGAAAAGAAATGAGGGTAGGTGACAGTTGGGAGATCCTAGTAAAGAGAAAAAGCTGTCAGTTTACAATTACAAAAATCCTGAAATGATTATTAAAGAGTGAAAATAGAAAACGAACAAGGAACTACACAATCAAAAGCTGGAAAATACAAAGACATGAAAAATTAGTATTTTGGGTGAAACGAAAAGAAAGAGAAAGTAATCAGCAGCAGAGTTTGGACAGGCATTGGTCCTAGAATGATAAACTTACAAATATTTCTGTTCTTTGACCCTGACGTAGATTGATAGACACACCATTGATCATAGTGGAGGAAAGCTACCACTATTAGGGTTATAGAAGTGGTTTAGTTTCAGTTTCGGAGCAACTCTGCAGGGTTCTTAGCTGAAGATAGCTATGTAAAGCAGTTGCTTCTGACAAAGGGAGAAGATATTTTAGATTTGTTAAGTAAGGAGGTTAGTAATTGTTCCAGACCAGAAGAGTGTGTGTGGGAAACTTTGAAGGAGTTATCTGAAGCGGAGAAAGTTTAAATTCGGATGTATGAAGATTCTAAGACTTTCAGATTCTCCAGACTGGAAATTGAAATCACAGTTAAATTAAGTCTATAGAGGTAAGACAGAAGGAGATTCTCACTAGTGCAATTATTCTTAAGGTGTTTTTTTTGGTCTGTAAAAGTGCGTTTCAAGATCTATAAAAGTATGCTTTTCGGATGGATGGGATTATGTTTTTAATCATTGTTTCAATTTTTAAATTTACTTTATGAAAATAAGTATTTTGGTTTATTCTATTGTACTTTCATTTCTTTTGCAAATTAAATTTCTGTTTCATTGTTAAAATCCCCCCAAGTCTGCAATATTGAGTATTTATGTTTCAGTGAGAGATCACCTCATTAACACAGATGAAAAAATAATGACCTGTCAAGGCAGATTTCCTTTTGGGACCCCAATAACAACATCTGTCGGAGATCTAAACACGGTAGAATGAGCCAGCTGATACACTTTCAATGCGGAAACTCTACTCAGCACAGGGCCTTATGGGACTAAAGACACATATTTGCTTACCTCGTAGTCCTGACATTTTTAATCGAAGATTTGTGAAATTTCAAGCCCCTAAACATAAGTCAACATCTTTGGCATACATGTTAAGATGTCTTACCCTGATGCCGGTCCCATTATCCTGGATCTGAATCAACTTCAGCCCACCATCCTTTACAGTAACCTGAATACTTGTAGATTTGGCATCCAAACTATCAAAACAAAGCCAAATATCCTGTTACACATCACATGAAGGTATTTTGTTAATTCAGGGCAGAACTAATTTACAGAATGCAAAGATACCAAGAAAATACAAGTGAATTATAACTTTTTTTTTTAAACCAGACTGAGGTACAAATACATTCAAAACCCACAAGAAAGCTGCATATATCAAACAATGTATCATTTTACAAAAAAAAATAACTGTTTCTATAATTGTCTGAGGACTTCAAAACAACAAAATCTACACAGAATCTCACAACATTCATAAGCTTGTGTGTTCTTCAAAGCATCCATTTCAATTCCATTCATCTGAATTCTTGTTACTCAGTGTGCACACAAAGTTAACTACAGGGTTACTTTAACTATTTCACCAGGCTGTAAAGAATACTCATTTGATTAACATATAGATACCTTGGTGAGGGCAGAACATAAAGCTAGAGTAGTACAGAGAGGTAAAACAAAGATCGGCAGATACTGGAAATCTAAAAGAAAAACAGAACTTGCTGGATAAACTCAGCAGGTCTGCAGCATCTGTGGAGAGAAAGCAGAGTTAACATTTTGAATCTAGACTCTATCTTAATAGAAAGCAATTGCTTTTGATTAAATCGCTGAGTAGGAATCCAACAAGTCACTCAAGAAATTTGGAAACAGATCAATGAATCGTGCCATTTCATTCAAACATAAATAGGATGAAATTGTTTACCAGTTATCCATTTGACATTTGGATTTATGTGGGTGAACAGCATTTTCAGTTTTGCAGGTGGTTTAACACCGAACCGAGGAATAAAAGATATTGTTTTGTGCCTTCTTGTTTTATGGCATCTTCAGGGCTTGCTAACTGGAACTCAACAAACCTATAAAATAACTTTTGGCCGATCACATGGAGAATTCACAACTTTTTTGGAGAGGTACACAAGGGATGGGAAGAAAAAGAATTATGCACAGTACAATGCATTTCTAAGTAAGCAGCTTTTACTACGAGTCACATTTTAAAATAATCTAAATATAATTATGAATACAATGAATATATTCAAGATGCTGCAGAAATTGAGGAAACAGGTCTTTCCCAAACCTTGAAGGTGGGAACTGTCAGAGTCTACCTGATGAGTGCAGTAGCAGCTATTTTATACATCTCCACTGAGTACTTAGCTTTGCTACATTGAAAAAAAATTAATCCATCTGCTCATTTTTCAAAAATTACAAACCTGATTCCAATTTTTATTTTGATGTATTTGTACTGACTTGGGATTCTCATTGTGCTCCATATCCTGAGTCAGTGCTTTGAAGAAAGACTTGAACATTAACGGTGTTACAGGAGTCAAGATGCCCCCATCAAAATGAACAATATTTTGGTTCACTCAGCATACATGGACATTGCTGGTTGGCTAGCATTTATTGCCCACCCTTAGTTGCCCTTGAGAAGGTGCTGGTGAGGTGTTTTGTGAATCACTATGTTGTAGATAGACCCACAAAGCCCCTAAGCAGCAAATTCCAGGATATTGCCCTAGCGATGGTGAAGGAATGGCGAGATATTTCCAGGTCAGGAACGTCAGTGGCTTGGAGAAGAACTTACAAGAGGATATGATATTAGCACCTTGACACCTCAATTACAAAATGAAAACGTAACCTTTTTTTCAATGCATGTATATAATTATATCCCATATTACCTAACATTCCATTACTCAAGAAGAAAATTGGATTATCAATTTTCATGGTCTCTTGATTGTCACTTTGTAACTAGTCACCGCTGGTGAGAGAATTGTGGTGCAACCATGTTTTTAAAGAAAAGAATGGGATGAAAATGAAATATCTGCAGCATTACAGAACTAGGAGCCAGGAGACAAAAGCCCTTCCAGAAATAAAACACATAAGCTTGGGGGGGGGGTGAGTCTACTGTTGAGACAGCACATCCCCGAGTTGTTGCACCTGCAAAAACAGGTAATTTGGCCCATTCAAAAGGAATCAGCTTGTGGCCTCTACTGGTGAAACTCAAGTTACAGTGAAATTGTGATGAGTCATAGTCATATAGCATGGATACAGATCCTTTGGTCCAACCATGTTTCAAATCAAATTATTCCCACCTGCCAGCGCTTGGCCTATATCTCATATCCAAAAGGTCATTCCTCTACTTTCTGCACTCCAGTGAAAAAGTACCAGTCTTTCCAGTCTATTTTTATTTTCAAACTCTCCATTCCTTGCAACATCCTGGTAAATTGTTTCTAAACCATTTCCAGTTTAATAATATCATTCTTATAACAGGGCGACCAGAGGAGCCCTCACCAACATCCTGCGCAACCTCAACATGTCGTCCCAAATCCTATACTCAAACGTCTGAGCAATGAAGGTAAGCATGCAAAATGCCTTCTTAGCCATGCTGACTACCTGCGACACAAATTTCAAAGAATTTTGTACCTGAACCCAAGGTTCTCCAATACCATTGTCGAGAGTGTGGAAAAGCACAGCTGGTCAGACAGCATCCAAGGAACAGGAGAATCAACATTTTGGGCATAGGCCCTTCATCAGTTTCCTGACGAGGGGTGCATGCCCAAAATGTCAATTCTCCTGTTCCTTGGACGTTGCCTGACCTACTGTGCTTTTCTAGCACCACACCCTCCTCAACTGTGATCTCTAGCATCTGCAGTCCTCACTTTATTTTTCTATGACACCATCAAGGGTACTACCATTAATTGTATAAGCCTAATATGGATAATCCAAAACTCCAGTTGCGGTGAAGTAGTTAGCTATTCCCACAGGCAGAATAGGAAATTCAAAGGAAGGATGCTCACAGTGAGACAATATTCTGGACTAGTACCTCTGGATTGGCTGAAGTCGTGCATTTGTCATATGCCTCAGCCAATCAATCAATCAATCAATTGGAGAAAATTAGGCCACACTAAAGTATGAAATCATGGACGAGCCATCAGTTGGCATTGCCCTGTGAAAAGATATTTAAACCCTGCAAATATGGCTAAACTTCTGAGCAAGTTATAAAGTACTGTCAATTGGAGTGAAGTAAAAGCAAAGCATCTGGGCCACTTTCAATTGGAACTGCCTCCATCTGAATTATGCTGGGATTGGTGTTACTATGAGCTACATAACTAGGGACAGAAAGCGAATTTTAAACGATATAGTAGACAAGGAATCAAATTTGGGATGAGGTGGTAAATTAAGAATTATTAATTTAGGAAATGATTAACAGGCAGTGAGAGGAAGGGATATTGTACAAATCTGTGAGTAAATTGACAAACAAGGTGGAGGTTACAAAAACAATAAAAGAATAAGCATAAATATTCAATGGACATAACATTCCAAAAAAAAAGGTGAACTGAGAGCATAGCTAGAAATAAATGATCCAATAGTCATTACAGAGTCAACATGGATTGGAACCTGAATGTTGTAGGGTACAGATGATTTAGGAAGTACACGTGTAGGGAAATGTGTAGGGTTGCTTTATTAGTTAGCGTAGGCAGAAATGTTTATTTGTGATTATAATCAGATAGTGATAGTGAAATTACAATAAATAAAATAATCATTGGACCACTGCTAAGAGAAGGCTTTTTAATCTGAAGTTTTATTTTAGTAATTGAAAACATTACTGTGTTTAAAATCCAACTTTCATCCAATTCTACATTTTGATACAATTCATGCTACCAATTGATGTGGAATGCAGCCTGCTTCACTGTCTGCTATCTTTTTGGTTTTATGTTATTTAATCATTCGGTCCAGATAGCGAGGTTAGATGACATTACAGTGTGGAAACAGGCCCTTCGGCCCAACAAGTCCACACCGACCCGCCGAA
>NC_057713.1:105847082-105890787 GCF_004010195.1 Chiloscyllium plagiosum | reverse complement strand
ACGTCGATTCTCCTGCTCCTTGTACGCTGCCTGACCTGCTGCGCTTTTCCAGCAACACATTTTCAGCACTTCCTGTTACAAACTGAATTAGCAAACAAGATGATGGAACTTCCTTTCCCTTAAAAACTCATCACAAATATGTCTGACTGCACATTCTGACCTCACTTAAAAACACTGAATATTTTCACTCAGATGACCATTTATCACTACCTGACTGTCCAAAATTCTAGGTAAAAAAGCTCCTCGATGCTGCCTGAACTGCTGTGCTCTTCCAGCACCATTAATCCATGTCCAAAAGTCTAGCCCATGTATATTACAGGATAGGAGAGGTGGTAACTAAAGTTTGCAGATGACAAATTGTAGGTGTTGTGGACAGCAAAGAAGGTTACCTCAGATAGGCCAATGAGCCAAGGAGTGGCAGATGGAGTTTAATTTAGATAAATAGGAGGTGCTGCATTTTGGAAAGGCAGGTACTTAACAGTCAGGTCCTGAGGAGTGCTGCTAAACAAAATGACCTTGGAATGCTGGTTCATATTTCCTTGAAAATGGGGTCACAGCTAGATAGGATACTGAAGAAGGTGTTTATAATGATTGCCTTAATTGGTCAGAGTTGGGAGGTCACGTTGCAGCTGTACAGGACATTGGTTAGGCCATTTTTGAAATACTGCATGCAATTCTGGTCTCCCTGGTCTAAGAAGGATGTTGTGAAACTTGACAGGGTTCAGAAAAGATTTACAAGGATGTTGCCAGGGTTCAAGGGTTTGAGCTTTTGAAAGAGGCTGAATAGGCTGGGGCTATTTTCCCTGGAGTGTCAGAGACTGAGAAGTGACCTTACATAGGTTTGTAAGATCATGAGGGGCATGAATAGGGTAAATAGATAATATCTTTTACCCTGGATGAGGGAGTCCAAAACTAGAGGTGATAGGTTTAAGGCGAGAGGGGAAAAATTTAAAAGAGACCTAAGGGGGAAACTTTTTCACACAGAAGGTGGTGCATGTATGGAATGAGCTACCAGAGGAAGTAGTGGAGGCTGGTAACATTGCAACATTTAAAATGCATATTCATAAGTATATGAATAGGAAATGTTTAGATTAACATTAGCCAAATGCTGGCAAATGGAATTAGATTTGTTTAGGATATCTGGTTGGCATGGACAAGTTGGACTGAAGGGTCTGTTTCTGTTCTGTACATCTCTACGACTCTATCTCTGGAGAAATTTCTTAAGGTAATGTCCGACACCCAACCATCTTCTGTTGCTTCATCAATGGCATTCTCTCCATCACGTTCACTAATGATTGCACAATATTCAGCACCACTCGTGACTCTGCAAGCATTGAAACAGTCCATGTGCAATTGCAGCAAGAACTGGACAATATCCAGGTTTTGACAAGTGGCACAGAACTTGCCAGACAACCATCTCCAACAAAAGAATCTGACCATCTCTCTATGGCACTCAATGCCAAGAGCATCACTAAAGCTCCCACTATGAACATCCTGGGGATTATCACTGACCATAAATTGGCACAGTGATTAACACTGCTGCCTCACAGCGCCAGAGACCAGGGTTCAATTCCCGCCTCAGGTGACAGACTGTGTGGAGTTTGCACATTCTCCCCGTGTCTGCATCGGTTTCCTCCGGGTGCTCCGGTTTCCTCCCACAGTCCAAAGATGTGCAGGTCAGGTGAATTGGCCACGCTACATTGCCCATAGTGTTAGGTGAAAGGGTAAAGTAGGGGTATGGGTGGGTTGCACTTCGGCGGGTCGGTGTGGACTTGTTGGGCCGAAGGGCCTGTTTCCACACTCTAATCTAATCTAATCTCATCTAATCATAAATTGGACTGGATTAGCCATATTAAAAACTGCAGCTACAAGAACAGATCAGAGATAGGAATCCTGGAGCGAGTAATTCATTTCTTACTCCTGAAGACTGTCCACCAACTAAAAGTGCAGTAAACGCTTTATTATTCAGCACCGATGGGACGAGGACTGTGCCAATTAACCAAATATTCTAGATTATGAATGCAAAAACACACATTAAGCAATAGAAATGTAATGCAAGGGGCATACACACCATTGTCCTTTATTTATAGCATAAAACACTAAAATATTAATGCAACTTGGCTTTAAATAAAACTACCAGCAGGCAGCCTTCTCAATCACACCCTCAACTGACTACTTGGACATCAAGGTAGATAATGGTATTAGAGGAGAAAATGATTTGAAATTGAATTAACTGTCGATATTTCATGTGGCCATTTGACTGAACAACAAGTATATTTAAATTGGGGTAAATAAATTTAAATAACTATCAATAAATGGACAGAATAACGCAGTAACTTCGCAGTATTTGGGCTATAAATTTTTGCTGGTTTATCAAGAGTGCAGGTTCCTAAGATACCAGCAAGAACAAAGTTTCCCCAATTGCCTGGATGAAAACAGCATCACGGAGATAGTGAGGACAGCCCTTTGTCCCCCGTGCGTCCAGCTGTTGGAAATTGCACAGCAGGCCAAGCAGCATCAAAGGAGCAGGGGAGGTGATGTTACAGCACCAACATTATTCAAGAAACTGGACAGCAGCCAGGACAAACATTCAATCTTTCCACCATTTAGCAGCAGCATGTACAATCCACAAGTTGCACTGCAAAAATTCACCAAGGCTCTTTAGTAGCACCTTCCAAACCCATGACCACTTCCATTTAGAAGGACAAGGGTAGTACAGTAGATGGGAACACTACCACCTGTAGGTTGCCTTCCAAATCACTCACAAACCTAACTGGGAAATCCTTTAGTGTTGCTGAGTTAAAATCCTTGAATTCACTCTTTAACAGCATTGTGGGTCCACAGTCATCAAAGGGATTGCCATAGTTTAAGATATTGGGATCATCACTGTTTTTCTTTATGTTTCTCATTTTTGGTTTGGAACTCTGAGCTGAAGTTGAGAGTTGAACTTTAGACTTTGAGTAGTAGTTTTTATTTAATAGAAAGGAAATGAACAAAGAAACTGAAATTTGTTTATAGGAACTAGCTTGGAAAGTTAATTGCAAATTAATTGTTTTCTATGAACACTGCAGATGCTTTGACATTCAAGATGTATTATGCTGAAGGGCTGGCAGGTGCTTGGATGTTAAAAAGGATGAACAAAGTGGAGCTGATACTACCCAGTCAAAGAAAGAATGTTCATAAAGAAGAAAGAGAAACTGTAGATTAAACACATTTCGACTGGGTTTTGGGCAGAAGGCAGTGTAGCTTGAAAGTTGCTGGATGAAGTTTTGCTTGCTTTCTAGTTAGTGAATTATTGAAAAGAACTCCAATTTGTAAAATACAGGTAAAAGTTTCCAGCAATCTGCCTAAGTTATTTGCATAATTAAGTGACTTTGCAATTCAAGCAAAATACATTTCTCTGTGCTTGAAACACAACTCATAATTCAAGCATTTTGAAGGTCTAGTACCTACCATGAAACACTGAAATGGCAATTACAATATTTTAGATTTCTCTCATTTTTTTTAATTGCGTCTGTCTATTTGTCCATCTGTATGTGAATGAGGATGGAGTTTAAAGTATATTGGGCTTAGATCATAGGTATTAAGTAGATCACCATGATGTTTATTAAAATAAATTAAGTTTTTTATTCAAATATAAATTTGGTGTCTGACATCTGTTATTTGAAACAATTGAGGGCCACTGAATGTTTTAATTTTTCTGTGTTGCAATATCCAGTGTTTGCGAATCTGATCTGGCTTGTTGTCCCAGTGTCATAACAAACAGCATCACTTTAGCAAAAGCAACTGGGATAGGCAATAAGTGCTAGTCCAGCCAATGACGCCCACAGCCCAAAAATGAATAGAATTGCCATCTCTTTAGACGGTGCTCCCCTATTTTAATCATTCATTTGCACTTCATTAGTGGCTTAGCACACCACGATGTCTTGTGACACAGAGAAGAGCAGATCAACGCTTTTTTTTTCAAAACGCAAGTGAAAAACACTTCCATAGGACTATAAATCACACTGAATAAGAAATTCTCTGCTCCTGCAAACACGTATGTGCACAGGGCGTGTGCTGGATCATTTTACTTTACTGTGTGTGGCACTTCATATTTACCAGCGTCAAAATGCCATCGCAACGTTGTGTTCAACATCTCCTGTAATGTCAGTGCAATCTCATTCAATTCCACTGCACTCCTCTGAATTCCAATCAGGAAAATGGACCCTTTTGTATTGACTGGGTTTCAGATTAAAGTACTGATTCTTACTCCAATTCCTGAAGCACTCAATGTTACTGAAAACACTTGCCTTGCCATCATGTACTCTATTGACCATGTCAAGATGAACCCACCTGTTCTCCACCATCTCTTTAATGGCATTCGCAGGTCTCTGGATCACCTCGCCAGCAGCAATCCTATTCACCACCGTCTCCTCCAGCCTGCGGATCACCCCGGGAGTCACCATACTGTCCCGTTGAAAGATTAAAAACACAAACCCTCTCAATCGCGGCCGCAAGGCCACTGACACAACACCCGCCGTCAAACTCCAACCGCCCACCTGTGCGCGCGGGAGTGTGTGGACTGCAGGAAGTCCCGCTCTTTGACCCCCGTGCTTCCAGCTGCCAATCACGGAATTGCGACCGTCCGCATTGGTGATTCGTCCCGGCGACAACATGATAAGGCCCGTACTGATTGGACGAAGCGGCCGTCAACCATCGGCCTTGCGTCGTATCCATTGGATATTGAGGCCGCCACTCACAATGACTGGGCAGTGCCCATTGGAGGATCTAGCTGTCGGTCATTGGCCCCCGTGCAGAGTCCTCCCTTCCAGTTGCAGTTCCATCGCGCGCGTCACCCCGGGCCCTTGGCCCTGGGAGCCATGCGATCGACCGAATGGCACGGGTTTGTCATCGGAAGAGGCGGATGGCAGAGAGACTGAGCAAAGGATTTGTATCCCAATGCAATTGCTGAGTTACGGTAATGAGAGCATCTTTCTTTTAGGCCTCTGAATTATTGTTGTTGGCAGTGGAAAGCTTGAGAGAGACTCTTTTCCTTGGAAATGTCCCTGATGCAAAAATCATACTTTGCATCGTGGCGATCATGTTGCAAAAGGGAAAACAAAAAGCGACGGGAAACAAACCGAGGAGCAGAGAATTTCTTATTCAGTGTGATTTGCAGTCCTATGGAAGTGTTTTTCACTTGCGTTTTGGGAAAAAAAAAGCGTTGATCTGCTCTTCTCTGTGTCACAACACATCGTGGTGTGCTAAGCCACTAATGAAGTGCAAATGAATGATTAAAATAGGGGAGCACCGTCTAAAGAGATGGCAATTTTATAAATGTATCCGTCACATTTTATCAGAATTAGAAACTCCAGTTCACCTACAACACGCAAGAGCAGAAATAGGCCATTCAGCCCATCGAGTCTGCATAGTCATTTAATACGATGATGGTTGATCTGATTATCAACTTAATTTCCCTTTTCAGTGCATAACTGTACTTAATGGAATGTTCTCTTGTTCCTGACCAGAGGAGGTTATGAAGATAGCCGTGTTCATCTGGGTGTTTGAAAGGGATCTGCTGGGTTTGTAGACCAATGTGGATCTGCAAATTTTTGCCGACAAGAGAGAATGATGCAAACAGTTTTGGAGGAATCTCTCCAAAAGGATTTGCTGCTTTATTGTCTGATTATCTTGGTGGTATTTCCCCACATAGCAACTCCCGGTACCACGTGACGTTTGACACTGTTCAGAATATATTGCTGGGTATACTGTCATTTGAGGTTGTTTGTTGCCACCAAGGTTTTTGCTTTGTCTATCTGGTAGTTATTGGTAGAGGATGCATTGAGTATATACAAAGGAGTTACTGTTCTTAGATAACAAAGATTTATTGCATGATTGATAAATTCGTTTGGTCAGGCATAATTACTTAGGGAGCTGGAATAAATATATCTACTATCCTCAAAAGTTACAGCAGAACTTCCCTTCTCCACCCCCATACTGTGATGACTGTAGAATGGATGGAGCCAATATAATATGAACTTTAACCCCTTCAGAACCATTAGTTTATACAATTCCTCAGATACTGGCTTTCTTTCAAAGGAGAAGTTGCACTTTTTATTTGCTGGGCCAGTTGAGCTCCATCACGGATTTGAAATTCTCATCAAAATTCCTAAGTAAAGCCTTCATAGTGTATCAGAACATTAATTCTTTTGTTGTTTCAATTTCTGCCATGCTCTGTGTTTTTTGAGTTTTGCACCACTCTTATGGAAAATGTAGGCATAACACGTAAACTTTGTACCTATCTTCATAGATACAGCTAGGCCAAATGATTGTTTCCAGCATTTTATGTTTGTATTTTACATTTCAGTGTTTACCTTGAGTTATATCTTGTTTTCACAAATCAGACAAATGCTGGAGCTTCATCAAATATATTTCTCCATGTGGTGCTGACTGACTAAGTGCATCAGGTCTACTCTACCATTCAATGTGATCACGGCTGATCTAATAATCCTTAACTCCATTTTCTAGCCTTTTTCCCATACCATTTGATTCCCTTAGAAATTAAAACTCTGACAGAGTCTTGAATATGTCTAATGATCCTGCTTCAGCCTGCTGCGGTAATAAATTCCACAGATTCACTATCCTCTGTGAGAAAAAACTTTTCTCAACTCTGTCTTCTGCATTATTAGAGTCATAGAGTCATACAGCATGGAAACAAACCATTCAGTCCATGCCGACCATGTTCTCAAACTCAGCAAGTCCAACCTGCCAGCATTTAAGAAATCATTAGAGTCTTAATGTAAAGGATGTTATACCAAAGCATTTAGGAATGCATAATATGATCAAACAAAGTCAGCATGACTTGATGAAGAGAAAATCATGCCTCTCAAATTTATTAGATTTTTTGAGGTGACAAGCAGGATAGATAAGAGACCCAGCCAATGTAATATATTTGGATTTTCAGAAGGTATTTGATAAGGTATCACACTTACGCTATTTAATAAAATAAGAGCTCATAGTGTTGGAGGTAGTATTCAAGATGGCATGGATAGAGGATTGACTAATGGAAAGAAGTCAGATAGTTGGGACAAGGGGACACTTTCAGCATGGTGACCTGCAGTTAGAGAAGTGCCACAGGGATTGGTGCTGGGGCCACAATTATTTATAACTTTTGATTATCAATAACTTGCATGAGGAGAGTGAATGTACAATAGCCAAGTTTGCAGATGACACAATAGATAGTAGTGAAGTGGTGAGGATGACAGAGTCTGCAGAGGAATACATACAGGTTAAGTGAGTCGGGAAAAACTTGGCAGATGGAATATTTTGTTGGAAAATGTGATGTTATGCACATTGGAAGAAAGAATTGAGGAGCTGAATATTATTAAAGTAGAGAAATGGGGCTATAATTACCTGTTTTTTGTCTCCTTAGCTTTGTTTCAAATAAAGGTGTTACATTGACAATTTTCCATTCCTCTGGGACTTTTCCAGAATCTAATGATTCTTGAAATATACTACCCAGTGCATCCGCTATCTCTGTAGTTACTACTTTTAATATCCGAGGATGCATCCCATCAGGTGTAGACACATTGTTATTTAATACGCAGATAGTGTTGCACAGCGAGTTCTTGTGTCTAAATATCTGTAAACTATGCACTATTCCAAAATCATATTGGAATAATATAGTGATACATCCTTTTTTTTTTAAGAAAATTGTAATGCTTCTACATAGGAATATGACCATTCCAGCATTATTTTAGACATAAACGATAATGGTGATTGATAAACAGCTTTCATATTTAAATTGAAGTCTTAAGAATTTTTATAGCTTGTTTTCTTTTTTCAACTAACATGAATAATGTTATCAGCTATATGGTCATATGTTTTTCTTCTTCTAAGCTAAAGTGGAACACTGCAGTCCATTATGGACTAGGCCAGACCAGGAGATTCGATGTTTTGAACATAAGCTCTTCATGATGAAGAGCTATGCTTTTTCAGCACCATGCTTTTTGACTACATTGTGATTATGTCAATTATTTTTCTGATTCAACCACTTTATGTGTCAATCTTCCACAGATTTCCAAGCTTCCTACTGTTCCTGCTCTACTTGGCTTCCTTGATTTTAAAAAATAATTTGCTCGTGGGATCTGGGGAGTTCTGGCTCGATTAGCATTTGTTGCCTAGTAAGCTGTTGTCTTGAACCACTGCAACCCTTGTGGCATGGGTTCTACACAATAGGTAACAATGAAAGATTGGCAATATAGTTCCAAGTCAAAATGGTATATGGCTTAAAAGGGAATTTGGAGATAGTAGTGTTCCCATGTGTCTGCTACCTCTGTCCTTCTAGGTAATGGAGGTTTTGGGTTTAGAAGTGCGGTTGAGGGATCCTTGATGGGTTGCTGCAGTGCATGTTGTTGATAGTACACATTACTACCACTGTACATTGAAGATGGTAGATGATGTGCCAAACAAATGGGCTTCTTTGACCTGAAAAGTGTTGAACCTCTTGAAGTGGAGAGTATTCCATTACACTCCTGATTTGTGTCTTGTAGTTGATGATGAGATGTTAGAAAGATGGGAGATGAGTTACTAATTGCAAGATTCCTAGCCTCTAACTTACTGTCATAAACACAGCATTTGTACTGCTGGTTAAGCTTAGTTTCTGGTCACCGGCAAGCGCCCAGATCAGTGATGGTGAGGAATTTGGCAATAATAATGTCATTGAAAGTCAGGAGCAATGTTTGCATTCAGTCTTGTTGGAGATAATTATTTCTCGTTCTTCATTCGGAGCCAGTATTACTTGCCTCTTATTAGCCAGGGTGTAGTGTCCAGGTCTTGTTCCAGATGGACAGGGACTGTTTCAATATTTGAGGAATCACAAATCATGCTGAACATTGTGTAATCATCAGCAAATATGCCCACGTCTGACCTTACAACGGAAAGAATGTCATTGCTGAAGCAGTTGAAGGCGGTTGCCAAGGATCGCCTGAAGAGGTACCTTGGAGCTGAGATGATTTATCTCCAACAACCACAACCATTTTCCTTTGAGTTTGGTGTGGTCCTCTCCAAATATTCCAATGGCGCATCCGGACCCTGTGGAATCCTGGATACAGCAGGCTCCGTGGGCATTGCCTAGGAAATCTGATTGGCAATTCCCCATCATCTGAAACTCTCTGGAAAACATCCCTTAACATCAGAGAATTTGGTGAGTTTGGCTTCCATCAAGATAATAGTTGCCCAGAAAATGTTGGAAGCAAGTTTCAATTTTCCAACTCCTGGATCACTATTAACCTGACCCTCATGCCCCACCAAGCAACAATTCCCCACCACTTCCAACTACACCACCTAACATTGTCCTTTTCTCTTCCCCAGACAGATACTGCCCTCACCCCACATTACTGGCTTGAAACATGACAGCCCTGTTACCTCCCACACTCCCTGCACCAGGGCCTCCAGGATCTCTAACTCCACCACTGGCCATAATGTTCCCCACTCTCCTTGCCATTGACCGCAATACACACACTTCCTCACCCTGAGCTAATCCAAGCTCTCCATTGCTTAGCTGCCACCAGAACTCTCCACTTGCCTTCCACACTCCCCTTTCACAGCAGCTGTTAAAGTATCAGGTTGTCCTGTTGGACATTTAAATCTCAGAACACAGCACTGACAGCAAGCTGAAAAAAAAGCCATGGTTTGACTTCTCCTGACTTACTTCCCTGCATGGGAAAGAATGGAGCTATTGATTTCAGCTATGTTCTGCATTTCTGAAGGAGCTGGGTTCCAATGTCCCAGCGGAGAAAGTGAGGTCTGCAGATGCTGGAGATCAGAGATGGAAATGTGTTGCTGGAGAAGCGCAGCAGGTCAGGCAGCATTTAGGGAACAGGAGAATCGACGTTTCGGGCATTAGCCCTTCTTCAGGAATGAGGAAAGTTGGTCCAGCAGGCTAAGATAAAAGATAGGGAGGAGGGACTTGGGGGAGGGGCGTCGGAAATGTGATAGGTGGAAAGAGGTCAAGATGAGGGTGATAGGTCAGACTGGGGTGGGGGCGGAGAGGTCGGGAAGAAGATTGTAGGTTAGGAAGGCGGTGCTGAATTTGATGGATTTGACTGAGACAGGCTGGGGGGGAGGGGAAATGAGGAAACTGGTGAAATCTGAGTTCATCCCATCCAATGTCCCAGCTCCTTTTAGAAATGTGGAGTTGAGTGTTAACATGAAAAGAATAAGCCAAGTGGCAGTCTGACTTTGAGACTCAATGGACTCCATTTCGCGGAGTAATACTATTTACACTTTCTCTTTTGAAAGCTTCTGCATTTCTTACAGATTATTATTGGTTTCCTGAAAATCGTTTTCTGACTGTGATGTTTGTTCACTTGCTGTCTGAACTTAATTAGCACTATCATTCTTTTCTATTGGAGCATGTGCTGTTGAAGTTTTAAATCAAGGTTTGGGACCTCCCCTTTGCCTCCCTCTGCTTATAGTTTATTAATCATGTACTGTTTTTCAACATGCCACCTGATGCCCTGCTTTTCTTTCAGTCAGCTACTGTGCTGTCATTCTAATGTTTCATTTTGGAATGATGTAGATCTGTATCCTTTTTTTTGCTCCACCTGAACTTTCTAAATGAACTTTTCCTGTTTCTGTCAAAACTCTACATGCCTCTCAATGCTGGCCTTGAGAATGTCAATGTCTGACTGTAGTCCAAATAATTTGGCTTTGTATGATTGCTCTCACAGTGCTAGACTTTACCATTCTTTAGACTCTGATTCTGGCAGTCATTTTCTTATGCAGTGCACACTTTGAAAAGCACTATCTTCAACCTTCCTTAAAACCTCCTTCATCTTATGATTTACTGAGATCAGGTGCGGCTCGTCATAACAATTCAACCCAAGATTGCAGGACCATCTGTTTCCGTGACACACAACATGCAGTTAGTGTCGTTTGCTTTGTATGTTCCTCTGATTTGAGTCATTCTAGCTGTCAGATGTGCTGAGCGTTTCTAGTCTGTCCTACTGTAATTCATGCTTTCAGCATCTACAGTATTTTATTCTCATTTTGAAAATGAGTACCTCAGTTTGAGGACATGAGCAGTGTAGATTAGATTTGGAGATGCTGGTGTTGGACTGGGATGTACAAAGTTAAAAATCAAACAACACCAGGTGATAGTCCAACAGGTTTATTTGGAAGCACTAACTTTTGGAGCGCTGCTCCTTAAGGTGATTGTGGAGTATTAGATTATAAGACACAGAATTTATAGCAAAAGGTTACAATGTGATGCAACTGAAATTATGTTTTGAAAAAGACTGGATTATTTATTAAGTCTCTCATCTTTCTGAATGAATTGGAGGAGCCGATGTTGAACTGGAGTGTACACGGTGAATACAAAGTACGTTTAAAAATGACATAACACCAGGTTATAGTCTAACAATGTGTTATCTGAGAATGTAACTTTAAAAAGGTTCTGGGATTTGCATGTGAAAGAACTGAACCCAACATGGTCATTTTGAAAGATGAGAGACTTAACAAACAATCCAGGTCTTTTTCAATATATAATTTCAGTTACATCACATTGTAAGCTTTTGCTATAAATTCTGTGTCTTACGATCTTATATTCCACAACCATTTGAAGAAGGAGCAGCACTCCAAAAGCTAGTGCTTCCAAACAAACCTGTTGGACTATAACCTGGCGTTGTGTGATTTTTAACTTTGTACACACCAGTCCAACACCGGCATCTCCAAACCAGTACAAATTAAGGTCTCAATCTCTGATTTATTATAATTTGTTCAGGACCTAAAAGGGGACTGTCAGACTAATCCTAGGCAATTGTGAGCTTGAAAAAGAATATTCGCCTACATGTGAACATTGACTGAGGGCTGATATATAAAGGAGGAGAGTCAGTGAGCCAAATATGTTTTGTGTTTGAGGATTTCCAAGGCACGAGAGCAAGGAAAATTTATTTCTTGAAGTAACCTCACTGTAGACAGGAGATAGTGAAGTCGCACAAAGGCAGTTCCACAGCAATAAGCAGCATTGGAGAATATTCATGATGTGGACGTGCTGGTGTTGGACTGGGGTGGACAAAGTCATAAGTCACACAACACTGAATCATAATCCAACAGAGTTATTTAAAATCTCAAGTTTTCAGAGTGTAGTCTCTTTGTGAGGTGAAGCGAGAGAGATAAAGATACAGAATTTAGAGGCAGATCAAAAGATCGTACAAATGGTATCAGTTGAGTGTTGAATAATAAGCATCTGAGGAACAGGAGAATCGACGTTTCGGGCAAAACCACAATGAAGGACTTTTGCCTGAAATGCCAATTCTCCTGCTCCTCAGATGCTGCCTGACCTGCTATGCTTTTCCAGTACCACACTCTCAACTCTGATCTCCAGCATCAGCAGTCCTCACTTCTAAGTGATCATAAATGTCAGATGGTGTGAGTAAATTGTCAACAGCTGAGTAGAAAGTGAAGGCGAGAAAGTGTATAAGGTAGGGAAAGAGTTAAGTTTTGGGTTTTGTGAAACAAAGGTTCAGTTAGCATGACTTGGCTCAGGTAAAACTACCTATCGCATTTCCAACGCCCCTCCCCCAAGTCCCTCCTCCCTACCTTTTATCTTAGCCTGCTGGACACACTTTCCTCATTCCTGAAGAAGGGCTTATGCCCGAAACTTCGATTCTCCTGTTCCCTGGATGCTGCCTGACCTGCTGCGCTGTTCCACCAACACATTTTCAGCTCAAATAAAACTTCCAATAAACAATGAAATGTTGGAGGCAAGGGTAGTGGTTTAACAAGTGTAAAAGCATTCATTATGTAAAGCCCTTTAACAAGATGAAGAAGAATTCAGTATGTAAAGTCAATTAACAAGGTGAAAAGCATTCATTATGTGAGGCCAGTTGTTCCTTGTATAACACCAGATGGTTTAATCTTGACTATTGACACTTGCTGATTGTAACGGTCACTCAATCAATATGAATGCTGCCTTATCTGGATGCTGCTCTCTGTAAGTGACTACATAATTCATTAAGAAACTGATGTTCGAGAGAAGACCGTGAACTCATGTCTCTGTGCACACGGGCAATTGTTCTCTTTCCCTCCAGGGCCCAAAATAAAGATGGAGACGGTAAAGACATACTGTGTCTCTGACCGTTTTGCTTCGACTGATATGGGGATAGGGAAACGGGTCGACAAAGGGATGACCTCTAATCCGATTAAATGAGGCAGAGAGATTATTATCAAAAATTTAAAGTCAAGTGGTGCTAGAGACAAACCAAGTGACTGGAATGACTGGAATAACATTATAGGTATGAGAGTCTCATGCATAGGGTCTAACCAAAGTAATGAGTAATTCAAAGCTGTATATTAAGGTAGCAAGAGCATCAGTTTATGATGGTGTTAAAATAGGACAGTAAGGAAAATGTTCTGTATCTGTAAAAGTGTGGTGAGCTCACATGTAGAGTGACATGAACCCAAGAACATGATACAGGCCATCTTCATGGGTACGGAACTTAGCTATCAGTTTTCTGCTTGGTGATTCTGTGTTGTTATATATCTCAAAGGCTGCCCTGGAGGACGCTTACCCGAATATCGGAGGCTGAATGTCCTTGCTGGCTGAAGTGTTCCCTGACTGGGAGGAATACGGAGGAACCTCAATTGTCCAAAGGACACTGACAGGATTATTTTGTTCGGTTAATCGAATTCCAGGTAATCAAATACCAGATAACATAGTTTAGCCGAGCGTCAGGACGTGTGATCTTGCCAGATAATCCGATATTTGGATAATTAAATGCCGGATAATCAAGGTTCCTCTATACCTGGTGATTGTTGCGCAATATCCATTCATCCGTTGTCCTAATGTCTGGATAGTCTCGCCAATATACCATGCCTTCAGGCATCCTTTTCTGCAATGTATGAGACAGGCAACATCGGCTGAGTCACATGAGTATCCACCATGTACATGGTGGATGATGTTGCCAAGTGTGATGGTAGTATCTGTGTCGATATCTGACATGCCCTGCAGCAGTTGCCATGCCGGCGTTGCGTGGTGTTGTGGTCGATGTTGCCCTGAAGGCTCAGTAGTTTGCTGCGAGCAATGGTCTGTGTTAAGATTTGGCAGTTGTTTGAGGCAGAGAGATGATCTTGGCAATGTGCTCGTCATCACCAGTGACATGTTGAAGGCTGCGAAGAACATGGCATAGTCTCTCCACTCCAGGGAAGTACTGGACGACAAAGGGTACTGTATTGGTCGTATCCTGTGTCTGTCTTATGAAGAGGTCATTGTGATTTTTCGCTGTGGCACGGCGGAATGCTGATCAATGAGTGAAGCATTGTACCCCAGTCTTATGAGAGCATTTTTCAAAATCTTTTGGTATCTGTTACGATCCTCTTCATCTGAGCAGATCCTGTGTATGCACAGGGCTTGTCCAGAGGGGATGGCTTCTTTACTCTGTTTAGGTTGGAAGAAAGAGAAGTGCAGCATTATGAGGTTATCTGTGGGCTTGCGATGGAGTAAGGTACTGAGGTGTCCTTCCTTGATGGAGTTACATGTGTCCAAGAATGAAACTGATTCTGAAGAGTAGTCCATGGTACGTTTGGTGGGATGAAACTTGTTGATTTCACTATGTCGTTGTTTCATTGATTCCTTGCCATGAGTCCGAAGGAAGAGAATGTTGTTGATGTATCTGGTATACAGCGTTGGTCAGAGGTCCTGCACAGCAAAGAAGTCTTGCTCTCACTTGTGCATGAAAATGTTGGCATGTTGGGGTGCAAATTTGGTCTCCATGGCTGTTCCATGTGGATGGATGAAGAACTGGTTGTTGAAGGTGAAGATGTTGGACTCTAGGATGACTGGAAATTGGCAGTTGTTGATATTGAGTACTGAGGCTTTTGCAGTGATGCTGTCATCGTGGATGATGCTGGTGTAGAGTGCTGAAATATCCATTGTGGTGAGGAATGTTCCTGGTTCTGGTCTGTTGGTGCTGAGTTTCTATAAGAAACCATAACATTGGTTCGACTGGCTTCACTGTTGTTACCTGGCCAGGGTTTGGTGAGAGAGACACAAAGCTAGGGTGCAGTAAGTACTTGGTTGGCGATACAATATGGAAGAGAAGAAATTTTTCTGAAATGCAGTGATGTAGCTTCGTGAAAATGGGGAAAATCAGTGATTTCAAATGCAACTATGTTTCCAAGCAAAAACAGAAGTTACTGGAAAAGCTCAACAATTGTGGCAGCATCTGTGGAAAGAAATAAGAATTAACGTTTTGGATTGAGTGATTCTTCTTCAGAACTGATTTATAAAAAGTCATAGAGATGTACAACACAGAAACAGACTATTCAGTCTAAATCGTCCATGCCAACCAGATATCCTAAATTAATCTAGTCCCATTTGCCAGCACTTGACCCATATCCCTCTAAGGTAAAAACAATGACTGCAGATGCTGGAAACCAGATTCTGGATCAGTGGTGCTGGAAGAGCACAGCAGTTCAGGCAGCATCCAACGAGCAGCGAAATTGACGTTTCGGGCAGAAGCCCTTCATCAGGAATAAAGGCAGTGAGCCTGAAGCGTGGAGAGATAAACTAGAGGAGGGTGGGGGTGGGGAGAGAGTAGCATAGAGTACAATGGGTGAGTGGGGGAGGAGATGAAGGTGATAGGTCAGGGAGGAGAGGGTGGAGTGGATAGGTGGAAAAGGAGCTAGGCAGGTCGGACAAGTCCGGACAAGTCATCAGGACAGTGCTGAGCTGGAAGTTTGGAACTAGGGTGAGGTGGGGGAAGGGGAAATGAGGAAACTGTTGAAGTCCACATTGATGCCCTGGGGTTGAATTGTTCTGAGGCGGAAGATGAGGCATTCTTCCTCCAGGCGTCTGGTGGTGAGGGAGCGGCGGTGAAGGAGGCCCAGGACCTCCATGTCCTCGGCAGAGTGGGAGGGGGAGTTGAAATGTTGGGCAACAGGGCGGTGTGGTTGATTGGTGCGGGTGTCTCGGAGATGTTCCCTAAAGAGCTCTGCTAGGCAGTGCCCAGTCTCCCCCATGTAGAGGAGACTGCATCGGGAGCAACGGATACAATAAATGATATTAGTGGATGTGCAGGTAAAACTTTGATGGATGTGGAAGGCTCCTTTAGGGCCTTGGATAGAGGTGAGGGAGGAGGTGTGGGCACAGGTTTTACAGTTCCTGCGGTGGCAGGGGAAAGTGCCAGGATGGGAGAGTGGGTCCTAGGGGGGCGTGGACCTGACCAGGCAGTCACGGAGGGAACGGTCTTTGCGGAAGGCGGAAAGGGGTGGGGAGGGAAATATATCCCTGGTGGTAGGGTCTTTTTGGAGGTGGCAGAAATGTCGACGGATGATTTGGTTTATGCAATGGTTTGTGGGGTGGGCATATCCCTCTAAACTCTGTCTAGTCATGTACCCATCCAGATGCTTTTTAAATGTTGTTATTGTACCAGCCTCCACCACTTCATCTGGCAGCTCATTCCATGCACAAACCACCCTCTCCATGAAAAAAAATGCTCCTTAGGTCCCTTTTAAATCTTTCCCCTCTTAGCCTAAACCAATGCCCTCTAGTTCTGGACTCTCCAGTCCAGGGGAAATACCTTATCTATTTACCCTATCCATGCCCCTCATGATTTTATAAACCTCTATAAGGTCACCTCTCAGCCTACGACGCTCCAGGGAAAACAGTCCCAGCCTATTCAGCCTTCCCCTGTTGCACAAACCCTCCAACCCTGGCAACATCCCTGTAAGTCATTTCTGAACCCTTTTGAGTCTCACAACATCCTTCCGATAGGAGGGACACCAGAGTTGCACACAATATTCCAAAAGTGGCCCAACCATTGTCCTGCACAGCTGCAACATGACCTCCCAATTCCTTACTCAATGGTCTGACCAATAAAGGAAAGCATACCAAACACCACCTTCACTATCCTATCGACCTGCGACTCAACCTTCAAGGAACTATGAACCTGCTCTCCAAGGTCTCTTTATTCAGCAACGCTCCCCAGGAACTTAACATTAAGTATACAAGTCCTGGCCTGATTTGCCTTTCCAAAATGCACATTTCAAATGCAAAATTCCATCCTCCATTCCTCAGCCCATTGCCCCATCTGATCAAGATCCCATTGTACACTGAGGTAACTTTCTTCAACTGATACCTCGTATGTTCACATCCAAATCTTTTATATAAGTGACAAAAACAAACAGTGGACTCAGCACCGATCCTTGTGACACACCGATCCTTGTGACACAGGTCTCCAGTCTGAAAAGCAAACCTCTACTACAACCCTCTTTCTTCTATCTTTGAGCCAGTTCTGTATCTGAATGGCTAGTGTGGGTAACTCCCCATCTCTACACCACCACCACCACTCTATCTTCTGCATACAAACTGATATTTTCCTAGCTATCATCAGTTCTGAGGAAAGGTCACTTGATCCAAAACGTTAACACTGTTTCTCTCCACAGATGCTGCCAGACCTGCTGAGCTTTTCCAGCAATTTCTGTTTTTGTTCTTGATCTACAGCATCTGCAATCATTCGGTTTGACTATGTTTCCAAGCAATTTCAAGTGATCAAAAAGGTGGACAACAAATTTTTTTTAGCACAAAATCCAAAAATCTAATATTACTGCCATTTGTTTTAGAATAACCATTAAAATCCAAAGTAAACTGTTCCCTTAAATTTTCCAAGTAAATATTAATATGTTCTCTCTCAATAATGAGAAGGAAACACCTTACAGGAGGTGTTGCTTGACAAAGACCAACACATCTGAGTTTCTTGCTATTAGATTCCCATGTTCATACTGAACCTCATTAAATCGTACCTTGTAAATGTGGGTATTACCTCTCTGCATAGATTCATTCTCTATCTGTATGAGATTGCAATATTCAGCATTATTTTATTTAATTTTTGAAAAAAGCCCCTGATGAAAGTACAAGCTTTTATCTGTTCAAATTGTTTATAACATCTTAGAGTGAGAATGCTGTGATTTTATTCATAAAAGCCCTTTTTTTAAACAAAGATCACTTGGTAATTTTTTTCCCTCCTTCAGTACAATGCAGGTGTACTGTGCGAGCTTAGTGGTTAGCACTGTTGCCTCACAGTGCTAGAGACCTAGGTTTGATTCCACTCTCAGGTGGCTGAATGGAGTTTGCATGCTCTCATTGTGTCTGCATGGGATTCGTCTGGATGCTCTGGTTTTTCTAACAGTCCAAAGATGTGCACGTTAGGTCGATTGGCCATGGGAAATTGAGGAGAAAGTGAGGTCTGCAGATGCTGGAGATCAGAGATGGAAATTGTTGCTGGAAAAGCGCAGCAGGTCAGGCAGCATCTAGGGAACAGGAGAATCGACGTTTCGGGCATTAGCCCTTCTTCAGGAAAGAAGGGAAATTGTCCTATAGTGTCCAGTGATGTACAGGCTAGGTGGAGTAGCCATGGGAAATGCAGGGTTGTGGGGATGGGGTAGGTCTGGTTGTGGTACGTCTGGTTGTGATTGTCTTCAGAAGATTGGTGTCAATTCGATGGGCCGAATGACCTCCTTCCACACTGTAGGGATTCTATGATTCAGTCAGTATCACACAACATTTGTTATTTATAGGAGATACCTGTAGGTTTCTTGTCTCATGTCTTTTGTCTTAAGAATTTCTTTTAATGAAAGAAAGCTACTTCACATAGGTGCTAGTCTCAACAATTGACTACTTAATGAACTATATGTGGTATCCTCTTTTTGTTTTCTCGACCTGTTTAACCTTTAAGGTGAATTCCCAGTTTTTAAAATTTGTACATTCCAGCTGAGACACTGGGATGAGAGGATCTCCGTTATTACATGTACAAACTGAATAATTATCTTTTCAATGTAATGTTTTAAACATATCCGAATTTAACCACTTATCTGTACTTTCCCAATTATACCTATACTGCATTTCTTTACGTACTAGCCCTACTCTGTGCCATCTACATTCCTAGAAACATAAAGCAAGTCATTCAAGGGCAGTGGTTTATTGAGGTGTGCCTGCGCTCTAATTCCTGTGACTTTTAAGCCTGCAATTACACTCAAAGCAGTACTGTTAGTGCTCCAGTTGTTATGTGCACACAGCATAACATAGAATTGAAAGAACTGAGTTCCCTTGGAGAAGTGCCATATTCCACCTAACTGTCACTGCAGACTAGGCAGCAATGCTGCACAAATTTAATTTCCAGGTAAACCCTTTAATGCAAAGTTGTTCACAAAGAGATGTTCTTTAGGAAGCAGTTTCGCTATGCTTTCAGGTGCCTTGGCGTTTTCCTCCTCAAAGCTCAATGCCTCTTCAGATCTTCCTTGAAACCTGCATTTTTCACCAAGCCTTTTCTCATTTTGTAATTTTTCCTTATGTGGCTTGGTGTCAAATCTAATTCTATAACACGCCTGTGAAGCTGCTTCAGACTTTGTGTTAGGCTGAAAATGTGAGAGAAATGCAAGTAGCAAGATGAGATGAATACAATTTCTATCCTCAATTGAGTGGAAGTACTTTTTAGTTGGGGCGTATTTCCCTAAAAATGTCTGGGAGAGGGAAGAATTTTGTGATATTCGTAAAGTGATTATGTGATGATGATACTGAAAACAACAAATGCTAGATATCTGCTCCAATTGTTTCTATTTACCAATACGTTGAGCAGTTTTATAGGTGTTTTCGTGACTGGTGTCTGGAGCAGGAAATAGAAAGTGAAACTGATTTCTGAATTTGTGAGGATTTGTTTGTCCAGATTAAATGCAGCAGTTTCAAGAAATCAGCTGCCTCGGAGTGGTGTTAATTATTTGTATTTTGGAATTGAAAGTTGCACGTGTAGTTTGTTGATGTCTGACTGTTTTTTCAGTTTTGTTTTCCTAGCAGTGACGTGGCTGCAGGAGTTTTGATGAAACCTAACTAAGGCTGTGGCTGAGGAGCTCACAGGAAACGAGAGAGAGAGAGAGAGAGAGAGAGAGAGATGGTGGTGGAGGAGAGGTACAAAGACAAAAGCAGAGGCAAAGAGACAAAGAGAGAGGAGGAGAGACAGAGAGAAAGAGACAGGAAGGAAGACATTGAGAAAGAGAGAGGCAGAGGCACAGAAAGAAAGAAAGACACACAGACGGAAACAGTACTATATAGAAAGGCCAGGAGGCATTCAGCAGCCCCTAGTGTTCTCATTATTAGTTGTCGGGGAGCTCAATCTTTTGCAAAGTGCTGGTCCTCCTCCAGTTGAAAAGGAACAGTCATTCCCCTTGAAGCAATCCCTGCCTTTTGTAACATTTATTGTTCTGGTGAGTTGCTGGTTTCCTATGATTTTTCTTTTTTGTTTTGTTTTCCTGAGACCATATTTTCAAATCTATGCACTCAGCCTCAACATTGGGAACTTGCTGAGGGTTTGGTGGAGTTAATTGCCCTCCCTAATAGGGGACTATCTGGAAATTCAGAGCTTGTACTGTTTAGTATTCCCCTTATTTGAATCCTGGGTCATTAAAAGTTATGTTGTTGCTGACCTTAGTTTTCAAACATCTTTGGTTGTTAATATGGAGAGATACCAGCGTTATTTGATTAGGGATTTGTCCACCAGTGCTAAATACAACACTTCGAATTCTTCAGGTTCGGGAAAGTCAAACTGGGTAAGTCAACAAACAAGAACAGAAGCTAAAAAGACCAAAACCCTTGGGAACACTGATGGCGTTTGATTTTAAGGTAATTTTCATATTTTTTACTGTGTAAATATTTGTCTAACGTTTCTCTTAAAAACATTTGCAGGTTGTCATATTTGACCTAAAGCCCTGTCTCCAAACAATGTAAAGAGGAGGGAGAAAACATGCATGCCAATTGATCTTTGCTAATGCAAGGCTTTTTTTTTTAGGGCTTTTGAATGCAAATTTAGTAATGCGAGAAAAATTAGGAAGTTGTGAGTGCAATGCTAGGCTGTTTTTATATAAATTTGCCTGAGAATTAAAGGAGAGGGAAGACTGAATAAACTTTTGAATTCTATATTTTTGATATCCTAAGAGATAAGTTAGTAGTGGAAACTGGGAGACAGTTTAATTTGAACCTAGAGAATAGCCTCCGAAGGAGAAATATTTGATTTATTGTTGTCACATGTACCCTAACTATAGTGAACAGTTCTGTATTGCATGCAATACAGGCAGATCATAACATAGAAGGACCTACAGATCATCGGGTGATTGAACAGCGCGAGGAATACAAAGTTACAGATGGAAGTTGTACAAAAGTGCAAGATCAGCATTAGATTTAATATTTGAGTGGTCTATTTAGCAGTCTAATAACAGCAGGGACAGGGCTGTTCTTGAATTTGTTGGAGAAAGTGAGGACTGCAGATGCTGGAGATCAGAGTTGAAAAGTGTGGTGCTGGTAAAGCACAGCCGGTCAGGCTCCTGATGAAGAGTTCATACTCGAAACACCGACTCTGCTGCTCCTCTGATGCTGTCTGACTGGCTTCGCTTTTCCAGCACCACACTTTTCGACTTTAAACTTGTTGGTACATCTGTTTAAGCTCTTGTATCTTCTGCCTGGTGGAAGAGGTTGCAAAAGGTTATAACTGGGGTGGGAGGGGTCTTTGATCTCATTGCTGTGGAAAATCAGCCAATGTGAAGTGTAGGTAGAAGTCAGTGATTGGGAGAATCGCTTGGTGATCATCTGGGCTGGATTTACAACTCTCTGTAGTTTCTTAGAGACCGGGGCAGAGCAGTTGCTGTACCAAGCTGTAATGCACTCAGATAGAATGCTTTCTGTGGTGCATCTGTAAAATGAGGGTGAGGGTCCTTATGGATATGCTGAATTTCTTTAGCCTCCTGAGGAAGAAGAGGTGTTGTTGTGCCTCCTTAGCTGTCACATCTACGTGTGAGGTCGAGGACAGATTGGTTATCGTCACTCAAGGAACTTGATGCTCTCGACTTTCTCCACCTCAGCTCCATTGATGTAGATTGGGGCATGTCCCCTTTGCTTCTTAAAGTCAATGATCAGCTCTTCAGTTTTGCTGACATTGAGGGAGAGATTATTATCTTTACACTATGACACCAATCGTTCTATCTTCTTCCTTATTGTGCCTCGTTATTGTTTGATATCCAGCCAACAGCGATGGTGGCATCAGCGAACTTGTAGATGCTGTTTGAGTGAAATTTGGCCACACAGTCATGAGTGTACAGGGGGTACCACAGGGCTGAGTACACATCCTTGCAGGATGCCGATGTTGAGCATTATTATGGAGAAGGTGCTCCACGATACAGGCTGCACGAACAGGCAGAATGGTGTATTTGAAGAAACTTTGCATCTGTTATCTCTTCTTGAGCCAGTGGGGTGAGGTTAGATAATTGATGATAAGTAGTGTTGTTATAGCGGTCTTTAAGTTGTGTGCTTTTTATTTTATTCTGAAATCTCAATGGAGGTTCTGCAGAATAGTTCTTTGTAATAGGTTTTTAGCAAATTGATAAGTTAAAAATTCAACTAAGAGCTTAAAGTTCGGTAAATAAGCTTCTTTCTAAAAGGTCACCAAGATCAGATCATGCGTGTTTAATTTAGCAACCTTCACCCCTTATTCTCTCTGGACTTGTCATTATTAGAGTCATAAAGACCCTTACGTCCAACCCGCCCATGCCGACCAGATATCCCAACCCAATCTAGTCCCACCTGCCAGCACCTATCCCAACCCAATCTAGTCCCACCTGCCAGCACCTAGCCCATATCCCTCCAAATCCTTCTGATTCATATACCCATCCAAATGCCTCTTAAATGTTGCAATTGCACCAGCCTCCACCACTTCGTCTGGCAGCTCATTCCATACACGTATCATCCTCTGCGTGAAAAAGCTGCCCCATAGGTCTCTTTTATATTTTTCCCCTCTCACCCTAAACCTATGCCATCTGCTTCTGGACTCCCTGACCCTTTGTATATTTATCCTATCCATGCCCCTCATAATTTTGTAAACCTCTATAAGGTCACCCCTCAGCCTCCGACGCTCCAGGGAAAACAGCCCCAGCCTGTTCAGCCTCTCCCGAAAGCTCAAATCCTCCAACCTTGGCAACATCCTTGTAAATCTTTTCTGAACCCTTTCAAGTTTCACAACATCTTTCCGATAGGAAGGAGACCAGAATTGCACGCAATTCTGAAAACCTTGTCATTAAATTTTTCTGCTTAACTAAATAGAACTTATTTGTAGCTTCAGCCTGACAAAAGTACCATCTTCAGTGGATAGAATCTTTATAAGATGGCATGTAAGCAATGGAGACTATCACTGGGATTGTGAGAGGTTGAATCGGATGAGTAAATCAAAATAGTTTATCAAATAATAGACAAAGCTGTTATTATCTCAAAGGATCAAATGGTTGCTCTCTCGTTAGAGAGAAACGACTGGTGGTAAGTTTAACCTGAGGATCACCAAGCTTCAGAGAAGAGAGGTGAGGTTGAGAAAGCAGATCTTCATAGTAACCTTAGCCGATGCAGGAATTGAACCCATGCTATTGGTGTCACTCTGTGTCACACCAGCTGTCCAGCCAACTGAGCTAATGGATTCCCCCCCATCACAGGGCTGGTCACTAATTTATGAATTTCTTTTGATTCATGTTGATTACTTGGTTTTTTTTTTAACAAAATAATCAGATGTTTGTATTTCTGATGAGAATACACATGTAGTTTGTTTCAAAATATATAATTCTTCATGGAAATTCTGTTAAAGATTCACTTATCCTTTTTTGAGGCGAATTATCAGGCATGAGCTATACTAACTATGTGTGACAAATTTTTGGTTTTGATCCCCCATTTGTTGTCTGTGTCACAGCATTTACTAGACAATGTGCACAATACAACTCTCTCTTGTTTGCTCTCCTAATTTTTTCTTAATTTATTTGTGGGACTTGGGTGTCACTGGCTGGCCAACATTGATAGCCCATCCCTATTTGCCCTTGAGAACGTGGTGGTGAGCTGCCTTCTAGAATCACTGCAGTCCACTTGCTGTGCGTTGACCCACAATGCCAGTAGGGAGGGAGTTCCAGGATCTTGACCCAACGACTGTGAAGGATTGGCAGTATATTTCCATGTCAGGATGGTGAGTGGCTTGGAGGGGAACTTGCAGGTAGTGGTGTTTCCAAGTACCTGCTACCCTTGCCCTTCTGAATGGAAGTAGTCCTGGGTTTGGAAGGTGCTGTCGAAGGATCTTTGGTGAATTTCTGCAGTACATCTTGTAAATAATGTACACTGCTGCTACTGAGTGCTGGTGGTAGAGGGATTGAATGTAGATGTGGTGCCAATTGTCCTAAGCTGTTCTTAAATTCTTGAACAGAAAATCATTTTCCTATAAGAAATCATACAATTAAAGTGGGTTGCATTCCTAATCTGTAATTTTTACAATTAAACCTGTACTGCTTTCAACCTCTAACTGGCCTAAAAATTCTCTTTCTATATACTGTTTTATTCCACTCTCTTGCTTCCTGCTCCTCACTGCATCCATATCCTAACTGCCTCACTCCTTCCTGCTCACTGCCCCTCTCTGTGCTTCCATTATCCAATTCTGCTACTCGCTGTCTTACTTGCACCCTCCTGCACCTTGCCCTACTCCAGATCCTTGGCTACATCCATTTGTCACACATAGTCCAGAGCAAAGCTACCAGGGATGGGAAGATAGATGGCAATTGGTAAAGAGTGAGCAGGATGTAGTGAGGGGACCTGGAGGAGGAAGTGACTAGCAGGAGGGTTGGAAGAGGGAAGCAATGAAGGTTTGGAGAGGTGTGATGAACAGGGAGGAGTAGCAAATGAGTTGGAAGAAGGAGTTTAGGAAAGAGAGAGGTAATGAGTGGGAAGGAACGAGGAGTCGGGGAGGGTGGAGCAAGGCATTTGAGGAGGGACCAGTGAGCAAGACAGAGCAATGGGGTAACTAGCAGGGGGCTGGGAGTGGTTAATGACAAAGTGGAAGAGGCCAAGGAGTGGGAAGAAAGAAATGAAGGACTAATGAGTAGGAGAGTTCCAGGGGTTCAGGAAGGGTGGCATGCAGGGCAGGAGTTGTTTAAATAAGTAGACTGAACTAGCACAATTAAAGTGCAGTCCTGGCAAATGTGTCACAAACATTATGAAATAAAAATGATGATAGCACTATTTGTGCAAGTTATATTATTTACAAACTGTGTTAAAGCAAACGTGCCATTAGAATGTGCTTTAAATGGGGAATACTTTTACTGCCGCTGGAGTCTCAGTGAAATGTGAGGCATATTACAGCATGACAGTTCACATTATAACTGTCAACATAGTAACTTAAAAAAAAGTTGACCAGAAATGCATACCAATGCATGATTTTTATCATAGCATATCAATGATCACTTAAACTGTTCAAAAACATCCTGCTATTTTGTTTGCCTGCTCTTTGCTCATGTTTGAAGCGAAGTTGTGTAATTTCATGGTGTTAGACTATTTTTCTCATATTTCCTGTCTATAGGTCCTAAATAATAGATGGACATAATATTCTGTAGTAACAAAAAATTTCTTTTTGGGAGTTACATTGAGTAAGTATAAACATATTAAATTATCATGATTAAGGGGACACCAGTATTCTAACGGGGCAGCACGGTGGCTCAGTGATTAGCACTGCTGCCTCACAGCACCAGGGTCCTGGGTTCGATTCCCGCCTGTCTGTTCGAAGTTTGCACATTCTCCCAGTGTCTGCATGGGTTTCCTCCGGGTGCTCCGGTTTCTTCCCACAATCCAAAGATGTGCAGGTCAGGAGAATTGGCCATGCTAAATTGCACACAGTGTTAGGTGTGTTCGTCAGGGGTAAATATAGGGTAGGGAATGGATTTGGGTGGGTTTCTGTTCAGAGGGGCAGTGTGGACTTGTTGGGACGAAGGGCCTGTTTCCATACTGTAGAGAACTTAATCTAATCATATATTTGTTTGTCTCAGGATCATATTAAGGAAAGAGGGAGTCATTATTCAGAGAGCAATTCTTAAAACCAGTTACAACTCTGGTCTTCATTATCGTGTCCTTGACTTATCACATTATATGGAATGTTCTGCAGCTGCTGTTGTTTAGACTGTACTCTGTAGTGTATTGGCACAATTATAAGGTTTTATAAGATTACTGAACAGGCAGTCCCTGGTTATGAACTGGTTCCATTCATGAGTCTGTTTGCAAGTCCATTTGTACACCAGTCAGAACACAGTGCAGGAGAAATAAAATAAGCTAGACAAACAGCACCTCAGTTTAAGTTTGGGAACCCAACAGCCTTCTGGACTTGATATTGAATTCAACAATTTTGAGGCTTGAGCACCTTTCCCCATGCTTTCCCTCACCCCCACACACCTGGTCTTGATTTTACATGGTCTGCTACCACACATTGTCAGCCACTAATTGTCCCCATTAGCAGCTATTCATTCTTTCAGGCTAACCTTTAACTACTCCTTTGTCCAATTGCTTTTCTCTCTATTTGGGCTCTATCTCCACTTGTCGTCTACTCTTTTCCCCACCCCATCTTCTGTATTTAAAAAAAAATCTTTTCCCTCGCTGCCACCCATTCTCAAGAAGGGCCACTGGACCCAAAACATTAACTCCAATTTCTTTGTGCAAATGATGCCAGACATGCTGGGATTTTCCAGCAATTTCCATTTGTGTCCGATTTTCAGCATCCACAGTCCTTTTGATATTTGTCTGAGTGCCCATAAAATGTTGCAGTCATGCAAAACCTTGTCCTTAATGTATCCAGTTGATTGTATGGGTCTCCTAAGCCAACCCAAACCGACACCACTGTGCTTCTCCAAATAAAAATGCAGGAATCCTCGGGCTTGGAACTTTATCATAAAGAAAATTTTAGAGTCAAACCGTAAAGAAACAGGCCGTTCGGCCCACTGTGTCTATGCAACCAAGAAACACCAAACTACAGTAATCCCATTTATCTGCATTTGGTCCATAATCTACTGCGCCCTGGCTTTTAGGTGCTCATTTGAATACAGCTTAAATATTGCAATGGTATCTGCCTCCACCATCCTCTCAAGCAGGTTCCATATTTTTACCGTCCTATGAGTTTTAAAAAAAAAAGGTTTTCTCAGATCACCCCTAAACTGCTTGCTCCTCATCTTAAACATACGTTTGCCATGTGGAAAAGATTCTCATAATTTCCTCTTTTTATGCCTCTCATAATTTTGTATACCTCAATCAGTTACCCTCCTTAGCCTCCTCTGCTCCAAGGGAAAACAAACCCAGCCTATCCAATCTTTCCTCATAGCTGAGACTTGTCAACCCATCCTGGTGAATCTCCCGTGCACCCTCTTCAATTGAAATCAAGTCTCTTCCAGTAGCACGGCGCAGCATTCCACCTGTGGCTTAACAAATGTTTTATAAAGATGTAACAAGACTTCCTTATTTATATATACTACACCCCAATTAATGAAGGCAAACCTCCCATAATAAGTATCCTTCTTCACCAAAATAAAACAAAGAACTGTGGATGCTAGAGATCTGAAACAAAAACAGAAATTACTGGCGAAACTGATCTGGCAGCATCTGTGGGAAGAAAGCAGAATTAATGTTTCAAGTCCAGTGACTCTTTGTCAGAACATAACAATCCTAAAACCCAAATCTTTAGGTTACCTATTTAAAATTTAAAATAATGCATCAGTACTTCATACTTTTTATGAGTAAAGAAAGTAACTCTTAATGTGATATCTAAACTTTTGATGTCTGGCAGTCTTGACTCAAAGATAGTGCTCTTGCCGTTAAGTGCGTGTGGTGTAAAATTCCAAGCAGTGGAATGTGGTGAAACGGTTAAAAATTATGTCCCAATACATGTGTGAATCATAATGTAACAACATCAACCTTGAAACGTGGGAAAGGTATTTTATACTTGATGAAATTCTGTTGTCTGAGCAAGGTCAGATCTCTCCATGACCATTCAAAGACATCTTGCAGCTGGTCCCGGTTAAACATTTTACCCACCAGCTGACACCTCCAAACGATTAACTGGTCATTTGCTCTGTGGAATCTAGCTGCTTGCAAATTGACTACTACATTTACCCATGTAACATAATGGCTAGCCTTCAAAATAAACTCATTGTGAAGTGGTTTTGCATTTTCTGAGGAGACAAGGTGGCTTTGCAAGTTGCAGTTCATTCTCTCTCGCTCTCTCTCTCTCTCTCTCGCATGTTGTGGCTCGCATTACCAATGGTTATTCACTGAATTTCACTGAACAATTCATCTCCTTTCACAAAAGAGTAAAGGTTTAAACAAAATACAACAGCTTGTATTTATATCGGACCTTCAACTGTATCCACCAGCTCTCCCAGACAACTAACTTTTGAGCGGGAGGGAAGTGAGGACTGCAGAGGCTGGAGATCAGAGTCTAGAGTATGGTGCTGGAAAAGCACAGCAGGTCAGGTGCATCTGAGGAGCAGGAGAATCGATGTTTCAGGCATTTGCCCTTCATCAGGAATGAGAGTTTTTGAGAGTTCTGTCAGTTGTATTTTCAGCTGTGTGATACATATTCAGGAACCCAGCAGAACCAATACATGCCTTGAGTGTGCAAGACCTTTTATTTTAGTGGTCAAGGAGGTTGATGTGTCACAGTTGCAAGTTTTAAATATATTTATTTTCTGTTAGAGCATGGAGCAGTATAACATGATTGCACATCAACTGAAAACAATTGGGAATGAAGCATTTAAACAACGGCGTTATCGTATTGCAGTCCAGAAATATGATGAAGCTTTGAACATTCTACGTGGTTTGCAGCCGACTAGAAGGTAAACGATCTTTTTCAGTTTGTAACTATTCTAAATGTTGTCTGCAGTTTAGCTATTCCCAGGAGTATTTCCTTGAACGTTTCACAGGAGTATGGAGGAGAGTCTATATAAAATGGATTCCAGTATTGTGATTTCTATATTGGAGTTAGTCCCCGTTTAGGTGTGAGATAGGAGTTCGAACATGCATTTAAGATCATAGGAGCAGAAGTAGGCCATTCAGCCCATTGAGTCTGCTGTGCTATTCAATTATATCATGGTTGATCTGATAATTCTGAACTATTTTTTCTTGCTTTTTCCCATAAGCCTTGATTCCCTTAGAAAAAAAATCTATCTACCTTAAATATTCTTAATGACCCAGCCTCCAAAGCCCTCTGAAGCAAAGAATTCACTGCCCTCTGATAGAAGGAATTAGTTTTCTCGGTCTTAAATGGGAATTCCCATATTCTGAGATTATACTCTCTAGTTCTGGACACTCCCATGAGAGGAAACAACCTCTGCATCTGCCCTGTCAAGTCCCCTAAGAATCTTGTATGCTTCAATAAGGTCGCCTCTCATTCTTCTAAATTCCAATGACTACATGCCCACTCTATTCAACCTTTCCTCATAACAGTTCTTCCAAACTCAGTATTAACCTAGTGAACCTTTTCTGAATTACCTCCTGCGCTTGTGTATCTTGGCTTAGATAAGGGTCCCAATTCTGTTCATAGTATTCCAGCTGAGGCCTAAATAATGTCTTCTTTAGATTTAGTAAAATCCCCTTAGTTTTATTTTCTTTCACTTTTGAAATAAAGGTCAACAACCCATTTGCCTTCACTATTATCCACTAAATTTGGGTGCTAGCTTTTTGTGATTCATGCAAAAGGATTCC
This sequence comes from Chiloscyllium plagiosum, assembly GCF_004010195.1. Classification (NCBI taxonomy): domain Eukaryota; kingdom Metazoa; phylum Chordata; class Chondrichthyes; order Orectolobiformes; family Hemiscylliidae; genus Chiloscyllium; species Chiloscyllium plagiosum. The sequence continues at coordinate 105,861,227 of NC_057713.1, read as the reverse complement.
CAAATCCATTTTAAATAATATTCAGCTCTTCTTACTGCTAAAAGGCATAACCTCCTCATTTTCCCAGTTTTGTATTCCATCTGCCAATTTTTTCCCACTCGCATAATCTGTCTATATCCCTCTACAGGTTTTTTCTTTGCTTTATCGTAACTACTTGCCTTCCTATCTAAATTTTGTGTTAACTGCAAACCTGGCTATAGTACATTCATTCCTCTCATCCAAGTCATTAGTATATATTGTTTAAAAAAAACAATTATGGCCACAGCACTGATTCCTGTAGCACTCCACGAGTTATTGATTTTCATCCTGAAAATGACCCCCTTATTCCAACTCATTATATACTATTTGTTGCCAATTTTCTAACCATGCCAATGTACTATCTCCAAAATCATGGGTCCTTATCGTATTAAGTAGTGTAACTTCTGGTGTCTTATCAAAACATTCTGGAAATCCAAATATATTATATCCACTGCTTTCCCTAAGCAATCCTGCTTGTTATCCCCTCAAATAATTCTAGTAAATTTGTCAGGCATGATTTATTCTACATAATCCATGCTGACCTTGGTTGATCATATTATGTATTTCTAAATGCTCTACTGTTATATGCTTTACAATAGACTCTAACATTTTCCCAATAACAGACATTAAGCTAACTACCCTATAGTTACCTGTGTTTTTTCCTCCTCCCCTTTTTAAGTAAAGGTGTTGCTTTGACAGTTTTCCAATCCTCTGGGACTCTCGCAGATTCTAAGGATTCCTGGAAGATTATGACCAATACATCCACTATGTCTGTTGTTACTTCCTTTAATATCCTAGGATGCATCCCATTAAATAAAGGAGATGTAACAGTCTTTAGCCCCATTAGCTTTCCTAGTACTTTTTCTTTATTGATTGTTATTGTATTTATTTCCTCTTTTCCCTTTTTGACCCCCGCTTTTTTTTTGTTTTACTTGGTAATTTTAGAATGCCATTAATGTCTTGTACTGTGACGGAAAGTATTTTTTCAACTCCTCAGCCATTTCCTAGTTCCTCATTATTATTTTGCCAGCCTCATTCTTGCCTCCACTATTTTCTGATCTCACCACTTTTGGGTGTGTCCTGTTCACCTTTTCCTCCTCTGTTCCCTCAGAATTTGATCTTTATGGTGCACTACTGTAGGAACACAGATATTCCAGAAAGGTGGAGAGGTTGATATGGTAATAGGTTTATACACTTCAAGAATGTGTTGTTCAAGAATTTGAATGTGAACCTTTGGGTGAAATTTGATATAACCCCATTAAAATTAAGCATATCTTAGTCATGTGAAAATTTGTGTAGGTTCTGAGAAACACTGCTCTGAAAAGATTAAATAATCACATAATAGTTCCTGCTGTAGCACATGACAGATGCTGTTCCAGTATCTTTAACTAAGACAAACAATTGACAAAAGAACAATGTTGCATTTTAATTACAAATTCCCATGGTGTATATTTATTTAAATGTGCTTGCTTTGTCTCCCATTTCCTTATTTCTCTTTTTATACAGTACAGTAAACTTTTTATTAACTGGCATCTGATGGCATTAGGCATAAAGACACTGATGACATTCCCAAATTACCAAGTAATCAAGGGGCAAAAGGAGGAGGGGAAATAAATGCAACAGCTATCACTGGAGAAAAGGTACAAGGAAAATGAATGGGATGAGAACATACTAGTTGATCAAATAGTTAATCTAGTTGATTAAGCGGTCCACATAATCAATGTAAAAACACACACTAAGTAATAGAAACATAATCCAAGGGGCATATGCATCACTTGTATTTTATTTACAGCATAAATCACTTTAAAAAATACTTAAATGAAACTTGCCAACAGAGAATCTTCTAACTTGCACCCTCAACTGACTACGCAGACATCACTGAGATCTCAATAATATTGTAAACTTCTGGTATTTCAAGTATATAATTTTTGCTGGTTTATAGAGAGTGCCAGTTCATTAGGTGCCGGTTAAAATAAAGTTTGCTATACTTACAATTAGTAAATGCATTTACCTTTTAATATGTTAGAAGTTTAACACTTTTTGACTCAAGAATCATGCTTCGCATTCTCTTATTTCTGATAGAATCTTGTGCCAACCGTTTCCACGATAAATTCCTATGTCTTCAAAACTTGTTGCATTGTAACTACACCCTCCCATTGATTGGGTGCTTTAACAACTGTTCCGCACCATGCAGAAAATCTCCAAAGTTTCAGTAGTTTCTGCTTCCCAAAAATGGCCTAACTTTTTTCTCATGTAACATTTATCTTTTAAAATCGATATGTTCTTTTATAATAAGAATGAAAAAAACTGACTTAGAAGGAGATCCAAATGAGGTCTTTACATCCAGATTTGGTGTTTCTCTTGTTTCAGCTGAGGTATGAACTCATTCTTGGGTCAACTATTGTATAAACTGTCTGATAAAGACAGCATTCTAGTTATGACTTCTTCTGTTATCAGAAATCCTGTTGAGGCTCTGTGAATGAAATCTCTTCATGCAGCAGCAATAATTACTCAATAGTGATCACATGATTAGGCTTGTTCAACTCCGACTCCTGTCTGTGTTCTGTTTTAAGTTTGTTTTCATATAACTGGCATACAAACACTGGAACTTTTTTTTAAACTTTCAATTAACTAGTAGAATGAGGATTTTATGATTTGGAGATGCTGGTGTTGGACTGGGGTGTACCAAGTTAAAAATCACGCAACACTAGGTTATAGTCCAACAGGTTTAACTGGAAGCACACTGGAAGCACCGCTCCGTGTATCAGAATTGTAGAACTGTCCTTTTGTCTGAGCAGTAAAAAATGACTTTGTCCCTCCCTGCCTATGCTATATTCTTAAGACCCATAGTATATTCCCATCCATCACCTCCTATCTTCCAGTTCATCTAATGGATGACTTGTGCATCTCCTTCGCTTTCCATCCTCAGTCTAATGTTGCCATCGCTGATGAATGTCCTCCTGGAGATTTGAGCACATCGCATTCGTTCATGTAATGCTTAACCAATTACAGTCGATATTTAGCCACTGTTTACAAACATTATTGCATATACTTTGAATGTGGCAATGTCCCCAAGCTTCAAATGAAATATTTGACTTTCTTTTCTGTAGTGAGCTGAACAGCATTGTTTATAACTGGCAGGAAAGAAAAGGAAATTTTAAAGATAATTTATTGTTTAAATAAAAACATCTTCAGCAATTAGTAAGAAACAGAAAGTAAATTCCACTGATCTAATAAGAGGATCATTAATGTATTTCTCACTAAAATCTTTGTATCTCAACTCTTATTTTCTTCCTTTTCCAGTCTCTCTATCGCCACATGCAACTCTTCTGATGTTTTATGTCACCTTTAACAGTTTCTTGGCTATAAGCATGTCTTATTTCTCTAAGTCTTGGTCCTCTCGGAAGACAGTGTGAGGGCTTTCTACCTCTTCCTTGAATCAATATCCATCCACCACTACCCCCTCCACATGAATAACTTCCTCCAAATTGACCTAAGAACATAAGAAGTAGGAGCAGGAGTAGGCCATTTGGCAGTTGGGAGCCAGATATGACTTCCTCCCTTGCACACTCCCTCACCTCTTTGTCTGATGCACTGATGAATATGTCAATGCCATTTGCCACCTCCCTTGAACTGCAAAATTATGTAAATTTTGATTTCAGTTTCCAACCTTCCCTCACCTTCACATGATCCTTCATTGATTTCCCTGTCTTGTAAAATGCTACCCACCTATATACACAGCAAGCTCTCAGACTCCCAAAGCTACCTCCTCACTTCCTCCAAGGACTTTTTTTTCCACAGAATATAGTTCCGTGGCTCAGGGGAGGCCATTTAGACCATCACATTTGCACCAACTCTTCAAATGCATATTCACTCCATGTGCTATCAAGAAATGATTGGAGGCACTGGATTAAACAAAGGCTACAGCCTCTGAGAACATTGCCACTGAAGACTGAATAGTACTGCTCCAGAATTTTCCATTCCCCTAGCCAAGTGCTTCCAGCATAGTTACAGCACCAGCAAAATTGCCCTGTTATGTCCTGTTTACAAAAGATAAATCCAAACTGGTCAATGACTGCCCCATCAGTCTTCACTCGATCATCAATAAAGTGATGGAAGGTGTCATCAATGCTAACAAGCAGCACCTGCTCAGCAGTAACCTTCTGTGTGACACCCAGTTTAGGTTCCATCAGGACAACTCTGCTCCTGACCTCATTTCAGTCTTGGTTCAATGTGGAGAAAAGAGCTGAATTCCAGAGGTGAGGTGCGAGTGTCTGCCCTTAACATCAAGGCCGCGTTTGACTGAGTGTGGCATCGTGGAGCCCAAGCAAAACCTGAAACAGTGGGTATTCAGGTTAAATTTGCTCCTGGTTGAAGTCATACCTGCCATATAGGAAGATGTTTGCAGTTGTTGGAGGCCGGTCATCTGAGTTCCAGGACATCCCTGCAGGAGTATTTCAGGGTAATATCCTCTGCCCAGTCACATTCAGATGTTTCATTAATGACTTGCCCTCCATCATAAAGTCATAAGTAGGGATGTTTGCCAATGCTTGTGCAATGTTCAGCACTATTCGCAATTCATCAGATACTGAAACAATTGTTATGAAGTGGTGGTAAACCCTTCTGCTAATGAAACCAAACACACAGAAAAGCTCACCTCGCCTCAATGTGTTAAGACCTAAGAACATAAGAAGTAGGAGCAGGAGTAGGCCATTTGGCAGTTGGGAGCCAGATAACTACCCAAATTCCACTATTTAACAAAAAATGATCAATTTTATTCTTTAACACTAAACAACAACTATTAACAAGAGATTTGTTATCTACCCTCCAGTTTATAACAATCTACTGGTCTAATAAAGCCCCTATTAAATTTACAGCAAATCAATTTTCAAAATTAGACAGCAGCTGTCATCTGCAGTGGTGATCTTTCTGTTTATAGATCTCCCTGGGTCATCTTCGGTCTTCTGCTGCAAAGATGTTTCATATGAAAAAGGTACCTTTTTAGAGAGAGTTTTCAGGCAGTTTTTCTGACAATGGCAGGTGGTGCTCTTTCTCTGGCTAACTGTCCAAAATGCTTGCTTTTTATACCCCAAAACATCGCATCCTCTCATTGGTTCGATGTTGTCAAAACAGTAAAATTCAAATTTGATTGAGTTTCAGTATCTTGGGGCATAATTTAAACTGATTAAACTGCTGTGAAAACAAACTTAATGAGGTATCTAGGTTACTGGCAAAATGTTAGATCTTTCAATTGTCCAATACACTTTGTGCCTGCTAGGTGCTTGCCAGCTTTCACTCTCTCAAAGTACACTCATTCACAACACAATCCATGCTCAAATGTAACAAGTTCTGGACAATATCAAGGCTTGGGCTGATAAAGTCAAATTACATTTATGCCCCACAAATGCCAGGCTATGATCATCTCTAACAAGAGACAATCTAACCATCATCCCTCGACATTCAGTAATGTTACCATCACTGAATCCCTCACTATCAACATCCTTAGGATTACCATTGACCAGAAACTCAACTGGACTCACTACATAAATACTAGCTAAAAGAATAGGCCAGAGCTTAGCAATAGAGCTGTGAGTAAGTCACCTCCTGACTCCCCAAAGCCTGGCCATCATCTACAAGACACCATCAGGATGGTGACTGAACACTCTCCACTTGCATGGATGGGTGCAGCTCCAGTTAGGTTTGACACTATCCAGTACACGTTTGATTGGCACCACATCCACAAAGATCCACTCCTTCCATCACCCACACTTCTCAATCTTTGTTACTCCTCTTGGCTCTCAAATTTTATTTTTGAGCTGACGCCTGTCCAATTCTTCAAGTTAAATTCTGTCTCTCTTGTCACTGTGAGATTTCTGGATTTGTTTGTCCTGCCTTCGCATTTGAGAAAACATTTTGATTACCTGAGCCATCTCTTCTTTGAAAGTTACCCGTTGTTCAGTTACAGTTTGTCCTGCCAATCTCTTGTTTCCGTCATTGCAACTGAAGAGATTAAAGGGTAATTTGATAGACATATGTGAAATTATAAAGGAAATAGTGCTGTATGTTTAGGAATAGATTGGTTACAATGAAGTGACATATGTGAGATCTAGGACAGTGCCAGAGAAACAATTTTTACATAAATTTTTGAGGCTGAGAAATGCTGTACTGGAGTGGGAGATTGAAATGAATTGGTAAGTAAACAGTTTGAAGTGATCAGGAAAAATGGAGATATAATAATAGGACTGGCAACATCTGTGGAGAGAAAGCAAAGTTAGCATTTCGAGTCCAGTAACCCTTCCTGAGGGGTAACTGGACTTGAAACATTAACTCTGTCTTCTCTCCATGAATGCCACCAACCCTGCTGAGTTTCTCCAGCAATTTCTGGGTTTTTTTTGTTTCAGATTTCCAGCGTACACAGTTCTTTGTTTTATTTTATGGTAATAGGACCGCTGCTTTTATAGAGAATAAATGTCAAAACAGGCTAACAAAAACCCCACAAAGAGCTACGAAAAAAGTTCTGAATAAAAGTCACTGAACCCAGAACATTAACTCTGATTTCTTTCCATAAAGGTTGCAAGACCTGTTGAGTTTTTCCAGCAATGTCAATTTTTGTTTTTGTTTCAATACAGGCTAATTGCATCCAAATACCTCTTTGCAAATTGTAATTTTTACATAATTGAAAACTAAAGCTCTGGGACAAACTTAACAAAATGCCTATGTTTATAGGGAACTGGCTGTGCTGTACTGCAACAGATCAAATGCCCTTTATAACCTGGAAATGTGGAAACTTGCTTTTGATTCTGCACAATATGCTATTGCTGTTGACAGTACTTTTATCAAGGTAAATATGTATTTCTCACTATCACAAAGCATTGATCGTTGTGCATGCATTGAATTGTGAGGTGTATAGGGTCCCTGTGTTATGTACAAGTTTGTTAATGTAGATTGCATGGTTCTCTGTGTTTCCTAATAACCTGATAATACTGTTAAATGTATGAAAACATTTTTAGAGTCTTCTTAGAAGTGTAATCAGACAAAAACTATTAAGAGCTCTGCCACATTCAAGCCATTTGTATTATGGAATCATAGAGATGTACAGCACGGAAACAGACTCTTCAATCCAACTCGTCCATGCTGACCAGATATCCCACTCTAATCTAGTCCCACCTGCCAGCACCCGGCCCATATCCCTCCAAACCCTTCCTGCTCATGTACCCATTCAGATGCCTTTTGAATGTTGCAATTGTACGAGCCTCCACCACTTACTCTGGCAGGCCATTCCACTCACACACCACCCTCTGCATGAAATAGTTGCCCTTTAGGTCTCTTTTCTCTCTGATGCTTTAAAAACAGTGCAAATGAGATCAATATTTCTATTTAGCCTACATTCTCAATGGACTGGATTTGCCTTACATTTTTGTGTTGCTGATATCTCACATAAATCTTGTTTCTAACATAGGGTTACTACTGGACTGGCAATGCCTTGTTGAAGATGCAAGATTATTTTGGAGCACATCAGTATTTCTATGAAGGGCTAAATATCCTGGACACAGATCGGGACCAGTCTCATCATCAAATTGCAGATTTCATAGTGGGAATACTGACATGTGGTGTGTTGAATCTTGTGTAGTATTCTCCAAAGTCTCTATTCATGGATTTAACTGGGAACACACTGCTTACTAAATGGCAAATTTTGTAACAAATCAGAAATTAATTAAATATGATATTTATTTTCTGTTCTATTATTTATATATCATGACTGGGCCTTGGCTAGGGTATTATAGACACTTCTGGAGGAAGTTGTTGAAGGCCTGAGAAAAGATACAGAAGAGGATTCCCAGAATTTTATCAAGGAAGAGGAACTTGAGTTATGAGGAGAAAGTAACCTATTTTGGACAGTTCTCCTCAGAAAGAGCAAGTTAATGGTGACTTTAAGTAGTTTAAGGTTTGGAGAAGTTTTGAGTCCATAACTAGAGCTATTGATTCAAAACTATTGACAACTGTACAGTTAGGACACGTGGATAGGGGATATTAGAGAAGGAGAAAGAGAGAGGAAAGATGAGGTTGGAGAGCAAGGGTGGGTTTGGTTTTGGAGCTGAGAGAGAGAAGTGGGGAGGAGGTGCTGGAGTTCGAAAATCTGCCTATCCCAGCCTTGAATCTATTCAACAGTGGTGTTTCCACAATCCTCTGGGGTAGACAATTCCGTGTGTTTGCATTCCTTTGAGAGCCATCATTCCTTCTTATCTCAATACTAACTTAACAGTCCCTTTGTCCTACGACAGTGCCTCTATGTTTTAGATTCACTGACCAGCAGAAATAATGTGTGTGTTGACTCTGTCAAATCTTTTTAGTGAGTTGCAGCATTGTTAGGATGCAGGAAAAGACCATCCAGCCCATTGTGTCTTCACTGGCTCACTAAGCATTTTGATTTGGTGCCAATCTCCTGCATTTTTCCCATAATCCTCCACATTGTTTCTGTTTAAATGATCATCTAATGCCCTCTCGTTTGCTTCAGTTGAATCTGCCTCGACCACACTTCCACGCTGTTAGTGTGGGAGTGAGGAGAGGTGACCAAGGGGGAGAGAAACAAGGAGTTTTGATGTAAAAAAAAAAGTGGGGTGGAAGTGAGCATTGGGCAATGTGATGTTTAGGATTATAGTGAAGCGCTGGCTGGCCAGAAAGGGAAAGACAACAGACAGAACCTTTGGCTCCAGATATTTAAAAAAAAAAAATTCTGTGCCAGACAGAGAGAAGATTCATTAGCATAAAATAAGGGGAAGAAGTCCGTTTTTGATTGTTCTTGATTCTGTGTCTTAATGCCTTCCTCAACGCAGATTAAGCATTATCAAACATAGACTTCACTTATTATATCCCCAGAGCCTCCGCAGATCTACTTGTTGAGTTACTTCTTGCAACTTTATTGAAATGAATCACCATTAACTGTTTTCTTTTATTGTGATTTCAATGGGTTTTCCTTTCAAGTCTATTATACAGTGACTTGCCAAAGTAGCAATATTGTATTATCACCAGCAAGCACTACCTAATACAAATCAAACCAATTATGCTTGCATGACAGCATATATTAATGACAAATTTAGGATTTGTGAATTTTAGATCATTTTAATTGTTAATCAAACTTTTATAGGGACTGACAGCAACTTTCTTGAAATCCTAAAATGGAAAGGCTACAACGCGACAATTTGGCAAATTGTTATTGAAAAAGCTGCAAAGAAAAATTTATGGAAGGTAAGCAATCACTTAAAGTAACACTGATTCAAATTGAAACTTGTCTGAACCAAATATTTGAATAAGCACCTTTTAATATATTGTAGAAAGCAAATCATGGCATTTTAAAGGACAGAAGTAAGCCATTCAGCCTTCGTACCTATGTAGCTGCTCTGTTAGAACTATCTAATCAGTCTAATTCCTGTTATCATAAGATTTCAGTGAAGCTGTTGAACATTTGAAGTCGGGAGGGTCATAGATTCAATAATACAATGTATGCATTAGTCAAGATTGAGTCAGTCAGGTTTCTGGTAGACAAGGGAGTCGAGGTCTATGGCAGAAATACAAGCAAGTGAAGTTGAGGTGACATCCTGAAACTTGAAATAATCAAGTGGCAAAGTGGGTTCAAATGGCCACCTGCCTTCTCTTAAGTCCTGTGTTCTTGATCAGACATTTTAATGGTCATACCTAGAAACTGCACCTGATCGTTTGGTTGGGAATAGAAACATGTTATGATTACAAGCTTATGAACTTAAATTTTTAAGAATCCAAACACACCTTACAAATTGTCCTTGCTTATCCATTTCTCTCACTTTCTAAATAACAGTTCACATATTTTTGTATTTCGTTATTATACCAAAGTTAAAACTGTGAGGGGAAGTATCTAGTCAATAATTTTAATTTTATTTACTTGTCAAGTTATTTTTGTGTTGCACTAGAAATTTTGGTATAGTCCTTTTTAATATATAATTGATGATGCTTGAGAAACTCAGCAGCATTGTGGAGAGGGAAGCAGAGATAACATTTCAGGTGGGTACAATTTAGAAGGATGATGTGTAATCAGATCTTTTCCTACTCTGAATTAGTTTTCTAAACGCAATGACAGGACTCATTAAATTGCTTAATAACATTGATTGTACGTTCAAGGCTAAACTTGGTCTAATAGTCCAATCAATAAAGTGTCAACCTGGCAGACCAGGTTAGTTTTACAATCAGTTCCATATGCGACCATTTCCTTAGACCATTTTAAAGCTTTTTTTCCAAATAGTTCATGACTTTCCTCAATTCTGTAATCTGCTTCTTCTACTGTTTCTGGTAAGGCAATGCATATCCTGATAAATAATCCTGCATTGGACAAAAAGACATCCCCTTTATTCTTTTTAATGAGGGTTAAATTTGTAGCCACTAAATACCAAATAGTGAAATAGCTTTCCCATTTTAATTTATTAAAATCTTCAATAGTTTTGACCACTTCTATTAAATCTCCATTTTATTTTCTCTGTTTTAATGAACAGAAACACAATTTCTCTTCATAACCAAAACCCCTCAAATCTGCTAATTTTCTTATACTCACTTGTGGATGCTGGTGGCTGGGACAGGCTTTATTACTAATCCCTAACTGATCTTGAGAAGGTGCTGATGAGCTGTTTTCTTGAACTGCTGCAGACCATGTGCTGTTGTCTCAGTAATTTATTTCTGCAACTTCCTCATGGCATTTCCCTTTCTTGTGATGCAATTTACACACTGAATTGTGAGGACTGGTTGCAGTAATGTGGTTTCTATAACCTTGATTGCAGATGTGTTATTGATAGTCTAATTGTAATGAATTAATAATTTAATGACAAATGTGCTTGAAAGGGTAGGCTATATGCTGCTTCCATTCTTCCTTCTTGGTGAAGACAAAAAGAAATACTTTTATTATGAAAGGAATAAACGGAAACACATCTCCATGGTTATATTAAGTGATACAGTAATTAATTTGTCGGGTTTATTGGGAACTGACTTCATATTTTTTATACCTTTTCCTTCTTAGGCTCTTTATATTGTCCTATGTGATTTGAAACTGATGCCTGGAAATGAATACAGCGCTGCACAAATCTCCCTTAAAGAACTGTTTGTGGTATGCATTTCAATGTGGAATTTATCACTGGGAATGTATTATGCTTGCTGATTTGGTTTCATGTAGCTTTACTTGAAAGAAGTAAGAGAATTTCTTTTATATTTCAAAAAACTCAACATGATCTGATGTGGCAGCAGAAAAAAAAATTGCATTTGTGTAACACCTCTCATGACCATAGGACATCTCAAAGCATTTTGCAACGAAGTAATTACTTTTGAAGTATTGTCACCATTGAAGTATGGAAAACAACCAAGTTGAAGACAGCAAGCTCTCACAAATGCTAGTATAATAATGATCAAGAAATCTGTATCTAGAATGTTGACTGTGGGATAAATATTGACCAGGTTAAGGTATAGAGATCTCTACATTTGTTATGGGTCTCTATTCACTGGAGTTTAGAAAGATGAGAAGGGGTATGATTGAAATGTTTACCACCCTCTTGAGTGAAAAAATTCACTCTCATCTCAGTCCCTTATTTTGACATTTTGCTTCCTGGTTCCAGAACCCTAGCCTTCCTGCATCTACCCTGCTGATTTCTGTGAGACATTTGTACATTTGAATGAAATAATCTCTCTCCTCTGGAATTTTGAAAATTTCGGCGCAGCCTATTTTAAACTTGCCCTAGAGGACAATTCCACCCATTCTAAGAATTACTTTAGTTGCACCCCTCTTGGCAAATGATGACCATAATTGCACAAATTATTCAAGGCAACTGAAAGAGCTGGAGAAACTCGGCAAAGCTGACACCAGGCTAAAATATAGATAAATTTGAGGTGACTCACTGGCAGATAAAACAAAAAGAGTATTTCTTCAATAAGAGGTTGGAAAGTGTCAGACTTCACAGCAACCTTGGTGTTCTTGTTTATGAGCCACTGAAAGTTGATCTGTAAATACAGTAAACGATTAAGATGCTAAGTGGCATATTGGCCTTTATTGCAAGACATTTTGAGGCAAGATTTAAAGATGTCTTTCTTCAATTATATAGGTGAAGGGAATAATACCAGAGTTGGAGAAATAGAATAAAAACAGAAAAGTGCTAGAGAAACCCGGCTGAATCTTCATTTCCAAAGACATGTGGTTTGAGAAGACAGCCTGGAGTTCCTGTTCAATTGTGTTGGTTTCCTTCGCTAAAATTAGCTTGATGGGCACAAAACGATCACTGAATTTTAGACCTATGCTTGCATTTAACACATCCTAACTTGAGTCTTTATGTTCATTTGGTGTATTAGCTTTAAAAGCTTTGAAAGCCTTTCCCTATTGCAAAATAGGTCATGGCCCTAAGATGAATTAATCATCTTTGGGAGGTTCTGCTAATAATCCTTAGTTTTCCGCCTTCAATGAGGGTGCTTTTGGATGCATGGGCACCAGATTTCTGTTGTGCAATTTCTCTGTATATCTGATGAACAAAGTTTGCTAAAACTGTTTGATTCTTTTTAACCTTGACTCCTTGTCCCATACTGAATTTATTTTGGGTATCAAAAGTCTCTGGCAATTAATTTTTTCAATCTGTTTTAATCAAAGTATTTTCACTTTTGTTCATAAGTTTGCTTGAAAGGTTTATGTTCAAATGCTTCTTTTTCCCCTTTTATTTCTTTCCCCCCCCATTTCCCCCAGAATTTTCTTCCTATGTGTAGACCATTCCAATACAGAGATTGGATAACACAGCTGTTGCGTACCTTAGTGTCTCATGGTGTAAAGCTTGAAAGCATTGGACCATTCCCACTTCATTCCATCCTCAAACTTGCCATAAGGACCAGTAAGTAACTCTGTTTTTAATAAACCTGTTTCATTAAAGTTATTAATTGCAGGTGTTGGCCTTGTCTTAGTGGTGGCACTTCCACATATCACTTAGGAGATCATGGGTTCAACACTTTTGTAAAGAGATACAAACGTGATTTAGGTTGACATTTTGAGTGAAATTTCCGTAACCAGAGCAGAAATTACCCGGTTTGTCAGACTGTCTTTGGTTTAAAAAGGCCCGTTGTATGTTGTGGATAGGCAGGGCTGGGATTGAGTCAGGCATATTGATCCCAGAAGCAGACCATATTTGCCACTGAGGTTGGCGTTTTAAGAGCTGAGGCAGGCTGGTTAGAAGATCCAACTCCATCCTCTGCGCCTTCATCAATATTATCTTAGTAGCAGTTAGGTTTTCCATGCCTCACCCATCCACATTCTCCCTGTGCGAACTCCAGGCATTCTTTGCCTCTTTCATGTACTCCATCACCCTTCCATGCCCATTCAGATAGAATCCACTCAGTACAGAGTCAATTCACCTAAGTCTTGCAGTTGTTGACAAGCTGAGAAAAAGAACACTCATTGAGAAATCTTCTTTGAATACACACTGCTGCTCCTCCAACCTTCTTAAACATTCATCATGTCAGATAATTACAGCGTCAGTAACAGAAACTTCAAACATTTCGCATTTCACAATCCTGTTGTTTGTGGAACTTTGCTGTGTGTAAATTAAATACCCACTTCGTCACTGAACTTCAAAATACATGTTGATTATGAAGTATTCCTGGAAGTCCTGAGGTCATTGAAAATGCTATGTAAATGCAATTTCTTCCCTTGTTTCAAATACAGTGAACTTTCCTGAGGTTGGACTTTCTTTTTAATATTTACATTCTATAGTGTGCCTATTGCCTAGGCCTGTACCAGACCATTTATCTGAGATGATTTATGGATCACATGTCCATTTCATCGCTAATTACATTCAATATATACCGGTCTCCATCTCTGCTTCACTTAATCGGATGATGAATCCCTCATTCCTTTTTTTTTGGTTCCTTCCTATGTTTGACTATTCCATTGCTATTTTGGATGGCCTCCTATCTTTCACACTGAATAAACTTCAATGTATTAACTCTACAGCCCATATCCTTAAACTCACTTCTGTCTAGAACATAGAACATTACAGCGCAGTACAGGCCCTTTGGCCCTCGATGTTGCGCTGCCCTGTCATACTAATCTGAAGCCCATCCCACCTACACTATTCCATGTAC
>NC_057713.1:105844987-105846261 GCF_004010195.1 Chiloscyllium plagiosum | reverse complement strand
GATTCTCCTGTTCCCTGGATGCTGCCTGACCTGCTGCGCTTTTCCAGCAATACATTTCCAGCTCTGATCTCCAGCATCTGCAGACCTCACTTTCTCCTTTGGTTTAAAAAGGCCCGTTGTATGTTGTGGATAGCCCTGGCTGGGATTGAGTCAGGCATATTGATCCCAGAAGCAGACCATATTTGCCACTGAGGTTGGCGTATTAAGAGCTGAGGCAGGCTGGTTAGAAGATCCAACTCCATCCTCTGCGCCTTCATCAATATTATCTTAGTAGCAGTTAGGTTTTCCATGCCTCACTCATCCACATTCTCCCTGTGCGAACTCCAGGCATTCTTTGCCTCTTTCATGTACTCCATCACCCTTCCATGCCCATTCAGATAGAATCCACTCAGTACAGAGTCAATTCACCTAAGTCTTGCAGTTGTTGACAAGCTGAGAAAAAGAACACTCATTGAGAAATCTTCTTTGAATACACACTGCTGCTCCTCCAACCTTCTTAAACATTCATCATGTCAGATAATTACAGCGTCAGTAACAGAAACTTCAAACATTTCGCATTTCACAATCCTGTTGTTTGTGGAACTTTGCTGTGTGTAAATTAAATACCCACTTCGTCACTGAACTTCAAAATACATGTTGATTATGAAGTATTCCTGGAAGTCCTGAGGTCATTGAAAATGCTATGTAAATGCAATTTCTTCCCTTGTTTCAAATACAGTGAACTTTCCTGAGGTTGGACTTTCTTTTTAGTATTTACATTCTATAGTGTGCCTATTGCCTAGGCCTGTACCAGACCATTTATCTGAGATGATTTATGGATCACATGTCCATTTCATTGCTAATTACATTCAATATATACCGGTCTCCATCTCTGCTTCACTTAATCGGATGATGAATCCCTCATTCCTTTTTTTTTGGTTCCTTCCTATGTTTGACTATTCCATTGCTATTTTGGATGGCCTCCTATCTTTCACACTGAATAAACTTCAATGTATTAACTCTACAGCCCATATCCTTAAACTCACTTCTGTCTAGAACATAGAACATTACAGTGCAGTACAGGCCCTTCTGCCCTCGATGTTGCGCTGCCCTGTCATACTAATCTGAAGCCCATCCCACCTACACTATTCCATGTACATCCATTTGCCTGTCCAATGACGACTTAAATGCACTTAAACTTGGCGAATCTACTACCGATGCAGGCAAAGCATTCCATGCCCTTACTACTCTCTGAGTAAAAAACTACCTCTGACATCTGTCTTATACCTATCTCC
>NC_057713.1:105823357-105844870 GCF_004010195.1 Chiloscyllium plagiosum | reverse complement strand
AAAGGCCAAAACACTGTATGCCTTCTTAACAACCCTGTCAATCTGGGTGGCAACTTTCAAGGATCTGTGTACATGGACACAGAGATCTCTCTGCTCATCTGCACTCCCAAGAATCCTACCATTAGCCCAGTACTTTGCATTCCGATTACTCTGGCCAAAGTGTATCACCTCATACTTGTCCACATTAAACTCCATTTGCCCCTCTCAGCCCAGCTCTGCATTCTATCTATGTCTCTCTGCAACCTACTACATCCTTCGTCACTATCCACAACTCCACCGACTTTAGTGTCGTCCGCCAATTTACTAACGCACCCTTCTAAGCCCTCATCCAGGTCATTTATAAAAATGACGAACAGCAGTGGACCCAACACCGACCCTTGCGGTACGCCGCTAGTAACTGGAAACTAGTTCCCTCAACACACTTCCCCAGGAAAATATTGGCTCAGGGTCTATGTCATCAAATTCCTGATCAAGAGCTTGTATTCGAAATGTCAATTCTTCTGCTCCTTGAATGCTGGCTGACCTGTGCTTTTCCAGCACCACACTTTCAACTCAGGGTCTACGTCACCACAAGTTTAAAAGTTTTAAACCTTGCATTTAAATGCTTTCCATAGTCTCTCCCTATCCTATCTCTATAACACCCTCTGGCACTTCACACAACCCAGACATCTGCATTCTTCCAATTCCAGCCTTTTGTGTATTCCAGCAATAGTGCCTGTGCCTTCTGCCATCTTCCTCTTTTATGATGCTTCTTGAAACTATCTCTTTTGCCAATTTTGGTGACATCTCCTGTGTGGCTTGGTATTTGATTATACTGATCCTCTGATGCACCTTGGGATGGTGCTTGGAGGCGCTATATAAATGCAATTTTTCCTTATACATTGCATGTGTTGATGTGATTAATGTAGCCTAAACTGAAAAATATGCGCTGTCGGTGAGAGACAACAAATGTGCAATTAGGTGGTGCCTTTTATTTCACATGTTAATTGACAGTCAAAGATGTGCTTTCAAAGCATAGTTAACAAATTTGTTTATTTTGCTTCTGTTTGAGCCGTTTCTTGTGGGTGTTAACTAATGAAGTTAGTATCGGTAGCATTTCGTCCAAGGAAGTAGCAACACAACAAGGAAATATTTGCCAATGCAGCAAATATTCAGTAGACTGATCCCAGAAATTAGGAAAAGTTGAGCAGACTAAACCTGGAGTTGAAAAGAAGGAGAGATGTTCGAATTAAAAATCAGGAAATTCATTTGGGGCTTAACAGAGTAGCTGCAGACAAAATGTTTCCTGTGGCTGGGGACTGACTTGGGTCACAGTCTCAGAATGAGGGCATCAGCCACGTAGGGCTGAGATGAGGATAACTTCCTTCAATCAAAGTATCTGAGTTTTTTCTGTCCAGTGGAGCTGTGGATGATGATTGAAGGTTATGTTTAAGAGAGGCTGGTAGCCTTTTTGGTTCAAAGCAAGTTAAGGGATACAAGGACAGTGTAGGAAGGTGGAGTCGAGGTAGAAAATTTGCCACACTTGTATTGAATGCCAGAGCAAATGGGAAGGGCCAAATCACCACCACCTGCACCTTTAATGTTTTTATGTCATATTGCAGATAAGATGATTAGAGAGATGAGATTGGATGCTCTGCTGCTGTGTGCACTAATCTATTTCTTACATTTTAGATGACAGGAAACTTCTTAAATGGATTTTCTCACAAAAACCATATCTACAGGATACAGTTAACCAACAGGATGACAATGGGCATTCCCTTCTACATGTTGTGGCTTCCTGGCAGAATGGGTTGGATGGATATACTCATAGGTGTAAGTGAACAGATGTTGCAGAATCAACACATTTTTCTACTCTTCTAATTCTTCTATCAGTTATCTCTGATACTGTGGCAGGTTGTGGTCCATACTCAACTCTCCGTTCAGATATTTATGGTGAAGGACCTGTTTAAAATGGTATGACAACTCCTCTTGTGGTATGGAGGAAGCTATTACTGCTGCTGCCAAAAGGATGTTCAGGATTGCAGGGGTCTAGGCTCTCTGTGATTGCAGGGCAGAGGAGTATGGCTTTCAGTAACCATGTACACACATGTCCACATACCTCAGCCCCTATCCAGTCCGTCAATCAGACACATTGTCTTCAATTGAGTGGACTCCTCCTCCAGCTGACAAGGTGCCACAGGGTTTGACTTTTCAGGGCATGGTGCCTGGTGACAAAATCCCAGCACTGGCATGCCCTGCCCCAGAAATGGTCCTTATTTGGCCATTCGGGGGTGTAAGTTGGCAGCTGGACAGGAGGATCAACCACAGACTTTCTCATTCACAACTTAATTCAGTTGTGATGTGGAGGTGTCAGTGTTGGACAGGGGCGGACACAGTCAGAATTCGCACAACACCAGGTTATAGTCCAACAGGTTTGTTTGAAATCATAAGCTTTCGGAACGCTGTGTGACTTCTGACTTAATTCAGCTGGAGAGGAGGATCAATCGCAGACCTTCCCTCCCAGACTTAATTCTACGGGGGCAGGGGTGCAAAAAGCTTTCGGCGCACCACCACTCTTCCAAGAATCCTTCCTGCCACCATAAGGAGCAGAGGATTCTGACCTGAGATAGTCCTTCCCCTGACTATTTTTTGCTTGATAACAATCTGGCAAGATCACATTTTCTTCATAGTTGCCCTGACTGCACTTAATTTATTTTGTAATGCAGAATTTAAATTTTCCTCTGGTGCCCAGTGGTAGAAAGTAGATACTACATCAGTTTTGTGGGCGGCACGGTGGCACAGTGGTTAGCACTGCTGCCTCACAGCGCTCCGGTTTCCTCCCACAGTCCAAAGATGTGCAGGTCAGGTGAATTGGCCATGCTAAATTGCCCGTAGTGTTAGGTAAGGGGTAAATGTAGGGGTATGGGTGGGTTGTACTTTGGCAGGTCGGTGTGGACTTGGGCCGAAGGGCCTGTTTCCATACTGTAATGTAATCTAATCTAATCTAGTTTTACTTTTAGCTTATGTAAATAAACTAGATTCTCCTCCCTGTCTCACTTGTTGGGCCAAAGGGCCTGTTTCCACACTGTAATGTAATCTAATCTAATCTAATCTAGTTTTACTTTTAGCTTATGTAAATAAACTAGATTCTCCTCCCTGTCTCACTGAAATAAAGTTACCATTTCAACCAACAAATCCACTGTATTAAGACTTCAAATTCCAAAAGTAAAGTAAAACTGCAACATGGCAATGAAGCTAGTTTTACAATCATGTTCTGTTCCCAGCCAATCTAGAAAGATCCTCTGAAAATACCTTGGGTCCCTTTCTATAATATGTTCCATTATATTCATATAATTTATGATAACATAAGGCCTGTCTAGAAACCTGAAATTTCCACTTCAGTGAAAAACTGCTGTTGTCATGATGCTACAGAACTAATCTTCTGAAGAAAGCACATTTATATGAAACTTTAAGTTCTGAGGCAAAGTTTGCCCAAGAGGTGACTCAGTGTACCAAATTATCAGGCCGTTGTGGCTGGCTTCTTGAGTAATGTTGTAATGCGTTGGAGTCTTAGCCATCCTACCTTTGCATTCAGCTTTTATATTCAGTTCCCTTAAGATTAGTATTAGATCTGCTTTCTCCACTTTTTCAGGTAATACACAATTCCCCATTTACTTTCTACTTCCTCTGGCATTACATTTAAGTTTGTCTTCTCCTTGCCTGTTTTCTTCCAGCAGAGAGAGTTTCTCCTTATTGTGTCAAACACCATTATTATTTTGGATGTATTTTTTAAATCGCCCCTTGAACTTCTTTGTCCTAAGGAGAAAAGTCTTCCTTCCTTTAGACTTTCCATGGAATTGAAGTTTTCATCCTGCAAACTTCCTTTGAATTCCGGTGAAGGTGTCCAACCTGATTTTAAAAATTAGCTTATTGTTGTTTAAGTAAGGCGTTTAGGAATGTTTGAGTAGGCATCTCAATGTTTTTATCTGAAGAGCAAACCTTGGAGTTTAATCTACACTTTTGACAGGAAAAATACACCATTTGCTCTTTATAATAAATAAATTAATTGGTTTGATGCATCAGAATTTTATTACTTCAACACCATTAAAACAGAAATATATCTTTAAAGGATTCTATGATATGGAACTGACAATTAAAGTCAGTTTTTATTGTGAGAATGATTGGGGTGAGTTAAGCAATGAGAAAAACTGCTAATTAACTTCCTGTGCCCCAAATGAGTTCCAGTACAATACTTCTGAATGTATCCGTTCTGGCTGGGTCTAACTCTAATATTGATTGTACTGACCTACCTGATGAATCTCCAGTGCATTGTGCACATACACTGCCTTTTATGACTAGCTTTCCAAATGATATCCAGTACGCTCTAATGAGAGGGTGAATACAGTGGGAACATTTCCTCTTGTGGGAAAGTGCAAATTAGAGGCCATTAATATGGTAGTCACCAAGAACTTCAGTTGATAATTCTGAAGAAACTCCTTTGTTTGAACAATGAAGAGAATATAGAACTCACTATCATAAGGAGCAGATGAAATTTTGAATATTGATGCATGAAAGGGGAAGCTCAGTAATTTTATGAAGGAGAACAGAATAGAGAGAGATAAACAATTATAGATTTAAATGAGGAAAGATGGGAGGAGGCTGAAATAGAACATAAATATTTGCGTGGACTGGTTGGGCTGAATGCTTTGTATCTGTATTTTATTTCCTACACATTGCCCTTTGATCTCTCAGTTCAAATCAAGTCCTTGCAGATGGGTTTAAAATCTTGTGTTGGTTATTGAAGAAATTTTCTGTGAGGTTCTGTGTAAACTGATCTTGGCCAGTGTCCCAATAAGCATTGGCCTACAGCAATTGCCTCTGACTTGGCACTTGTTAGGAGTATCAATAGGAGGTCACTGTGGAGTTTTTTTAAAATTGAAAATTTATCTCTTGACTTTTCTTCTGAGCTGGGTGCTGAGGTAAGTTGTTATAGCAAAACAGAAAGAGCTTTTATCTGGAGTGCAATGTGTCAACCTGGCTGAGGATATGCAGATCTGAAATATGCAGATTCTGTTCTCCAGAACTAATTTTGCATGTCAAAAACTCTGGGTACTCAGTGGAATTACTTTTGTCAGGTGTGATTTAAAGGATTTTGTAGTTTGGAGTTGATGTAATATTCCTTTATCCTGTCAGGTGCAGCTTTCAGAACCCAGAGGCAATATTTCAGAAATGCTCACTGTTTCCAATCTCTTGTTGTTTTCATCATAGTTCAGACTGAAGATGTGCGTTATCTCCTACAATTAGGAGCTGATCTCAATATTCATGATAATAGGAACAAGGTTCCAATTTACTACCTGAAGAAACTCAAAAACTTTAAAGCAGTTGATTTCATCAATAAACATTATTCAGCAATGGAGACAGATGCAGCATCCCAAGGTACAAAATTGTTAAATACCTCATATCTTCCACACAAATTACTTGTAAGCGCAATTTGGAATTTCCAATCCTTTACAAAAAATTATATTTGTGTAGAATCAGCAAACCAGATGGAGGAGGGTAAATCTGCTTGTGCTGCTGTTACATTTGAAGAGGCTGTTGAGCAGTTTGTACAATTCTGCAACTCAGAAAGAGAGGAATCTTGTAAAAACTTGATGGCCCAAACCCAAGTCCAGGTTTTTCTACAACAGCTGTCTACCATGACAGGTAGGACTTCCTTTTTAAATATAAACTAAGCATGATACTAAACAAACTAAACTGAATTACAATTTTTTTAATCTAATATTTAAACTTTGTGACTGTGGGAAATCCAGAACCTATAGCAACTAGGATAAGCAGATTAAATTCTCTTGCTCTGTTATTTCACACTTGAGGTCATTTTCTCTTCCATGTTTTATAAAATATTGGTGGCTGAACCTATGATTATTTACTGTTTTTATCTGGCAAGAATTTTGATGTCAAGAAACTTCATGAGTGAGTTCCCAGTGATCTGGCCCTATCTTTTGTAATTGTGAAATTCTGGACCTGCTGGCAAGAATATGGGATTGGAATGTTCACAGACCTGCTAAAAATCCATTCATGTGATGGCAGAAGTTTTAATATCGTGCTGCTGTAGAACCTACTGATAATTCAAGTAAACCTTTTTTTTGTAGCTAACGGAATTTTTTTTTATTCCTGAATTATAAGATTGGCTTGCAAGGTCAGCACTTATTGCCCCATCTCTATTTGCTCATGAGAAGGCGGTGGTGAGCTGCTTTCTTCAACTGCCACATTCCATGTGGTGCAGGTATATCATAGCACTTATAGGGAGGGAATTCCAAGATTTTGACCCAGCAACAGTGAAGGAATGATGGCACAATTCCATGTCAAGATGGCGTGTTATTTGGAGGAGAACTTACTAGAGTTGCTGTTTCCAAGTGTCTGCTGCCTTAAGTGATAAGCGTTCATGGGTTTGGAAGTTGCTGTTAACAGCGACTTCATCATGAGTTGGCTGAAGTGTATCATGTAGATGGTATGCACCACTGTCACTGTACATCGATGGTGGAGAGAGTCTGTTTTTAAGGCAAACAGATAAATGTAATTCTTTAAAAGCATCTGTACAAGTGAGCAAACTAACCCATTTATTGTAGTATCAATCATTAAATAGTAATAGATCCAGTCATGCAGAAAGTAAGATTTATTAACTGTGATATTTAAATGAGTAGAGCTGGGAAGAATCTTATTCAAATCAACAGAGCAGAACCTAGTTGGATATACTCTGGCTGTTGGATTTAACTATATGGTATAATGGAAGTATTGTGCTGATGAGTCTATTGATCTCAGCCTTACTGTCCTTATCAACAGAGCATTCACAGCCCTCAGAGTTTGGGTCCAAAGATACACTGAACACTTGAATAAAACCAAATTCAGCTCATCTCTATCCTAAATGGTTAACCCCTTTTTCCTGAGACAGTGCCCCTTCTTCTAGACTCCCATACAAGGGGAACAACCAATCTGTACCTACCCTGCCAAAAACACTCAGAACATCCAATATTTCAAATAGATTATGTCTCATTGACCTAAATTCCATTTTATTCACCTCCCAACTACTATGGAACTGACACTTTGCCTAATGTATTTTGATCTTTATTATTTTGCGATAGCTGCATTTTGTTTCTTATTTCCAGAAGAATAGCCTTTATGTTGTTTTGCAGAAATTAACACGGCCATTTTACAGAATGTTGAGTGCAAGGTTGCAAGCAGCTTAATCAAAGAGCTTCTTCGCCGTCATAAGTGGCATGATACTTTGCTGTTACTGACTGGGTGTTGCAATGAAAAGCAAAGCAAACAGCCAGTTCTGAAATGTGACCTCTCTGATCTGGATCTTTGCACTGTCACTTGTAATCTTGACCAACAAGAGAACAGAGAATGGCTTCTGCAGAATTTAATGGACTATGGAGGTAGGTTAAGCTGCAGACATATTTTTATTCTATGGCTTTCTGCATTACAACTTTGATAAATATTCAAAGTTATTAGTTGATTATAAAATGAATTGAACATCCTGACATCATAAAAGAGCCAATATAAACCTAAGTGTCTTTCCTTTCTAACTTTTCCACTGCATTTACTGATCCAGTCTTGCATTTGTTTTTGCAGCTTCTCCCTGTGGAGTTAGCACTAAAGAAAGTCCAATATGCCTGTCTTTGAAAAAAGAGGATTTTGTACTTGTGCATCTGTTTTTGATCAATGGAGCGAAACCACAGGATCTTTCACTCACTCCAGGCGACACACCTCTGCATGCAGCAGTTTGTATTGTTCTCGACAAGAAAGGTCTCACTGCCAATGCTAACTTATCATTAAGTCTACTTCACAAGAATTATGAAAACAAACTTTTCATCACTTCTGATAAAATGCAGAAATACATTTAAAGGAATTTAAACCACATTGTGTTTGACAAAGTACCAAATGACACATTGGTAAAGCAAATTGAGGTTCATGCAGGCTTAAAGACAGAAAACACCTGAGGTGCAGTGAATAGTTATTTTTAAAATTATAAGATTATGGACAGTGATGTTCTCCAAGGGTCGACGTTAAGATCCCTGCCTCTTTTCTTACATATAAACGAGTTGGATAAGTTCTGAGTAAAGTTTTGCAAGTGTGTACTAAGAATGGTATACATTGAGTACTAATGACATTGATCATGCTGCCCATAAAGGTAGTGGAAGCAGAGACAGTCAGTAATTTCAGATGGAACTTGGACAGGTACTTATGAAGAAAATAGTAGTGCTTACAGGCAGAGCGCTGAGGAATAGGGCTGAGTGAATTGGTAAACAGGGAACCAGCACAGATTTGAGTGTTCGAGTGGCCTCGTTCAGTGCTATAATGATTCTGTTACCTGAACACAGATGTTTTGAAAACGTCAGAATTGCCTTCTTGCTATCTATCAAAAAATTCTACAGTTAAATTATTGTGTATGTTTAAACGTTTGCAGTGATAATATTTAGTTTCTTGCTTGATTTTTCAATTCAGAATTGACTAGAATTGCATTTACTGCCCTCTACATCTAAACACTCATGTCCCTGAAATTCGGTTGCAGAGTTACTCTGGTGGAGATCATGCTGAATCTCTGCCATTTTTCTCAAGGTTCTGCTGGTCTAGCCTAAACTACCAAATAAAATCCTCTGGAACCTTATATTTGTACTTCCATTGGAGAAATTCTTTGATTTAAAGAGATGTAAAAATGGTCCCTGAACATTTTCCCAGAGCGAAAATCCAGCAATATTTCAAAATGAATTAACTGATTATACTAGACCTCCACTTTTTTGAAGTATGCAAGACATGTCAGATGTTGGTGTGTTATTGCATGCTTTGATTGCTTTCCAATATCTGGGATTTTACTGCTGTTCTTACCTCTTTTCCTCCCTCTCAGAGTCATGCTGGAGTTCTCATTATCTTTCCCTTCTGCCCTCTGTATTCAATGATTATTTTCCACCATTTTTGCTGATGCCACAGTGATATAACTATCAAACATACCTTCCCCCTGACCTGCTCTTTTAGCATTCTGTGGAGTCCATTCCTTTCATAATACCCTAGTCTACTCCCAGACATCACCAGCAGACCTAATGCACTTCCTAGTACACTTTTCTCTGCAACTGAAGTTGTAGCACCCGATTTTTTACCTCCTGCCTTCTCACTGTCCAAGGTCTCAACACTCCTTCTGAGTAATATAGTGATTTGTTCCTACCTCTTTCGATTTAATGTATTGTAACTTCCATACAGAAATGCAGATTGGTGAGCTGTTTGCAGAACACATTGTTCAGTTTTATAAGCACAACCCTAAGCTTCTGGTTGCTTGTCATTTTAATCCTCTAACTTCCTCTCAAGCTAACCTTCTGTCCATAGCCTGCTACAGTACTCCAGTGAATCTGAGCATAGCTCAAGGAGTAACATTATATCTTTCACTTAAGCACTCTACAGCTTTCCGGAGTACACATTGAGTTCAATAACTTTCAATCATAACTACTGCTTCCATCATCTTCTGTTTTTTCTTTCATTTTGCTGTGTTAGACATGATCCCTTCATGTCACATTCAGATGGTTTTATGCTGCAATTCATGTCTTATTTGTGCACAGCGTTTATTCCCAATATCCGTTACAATTTTCTTTGAACGCCGTGAGCTGTTTTGTTATTTAATCACCTGAGGTCTTAACCCTGTCACAGAACTTCTCATCTGTTCTTTTTGACACCAGCTCTCTTGCACTGGTTTAATGACTCCTTCATTTCCATTTGTCTTCTGTTGTGATGACTTGAAATGCTAACTCTGTATTTCTCTGCACAGCTACTGTCTGACTTACTGAGTATTTCCAGCATTCTCTGTTTTTATTTCAGACATCCAACATCTGGGGAATTTACCTTTTGTGTAGAAAGGGCCGAACTTGGTTCACACCACAAAAGTGTGACTATATTCAGAAAAATTCATTTTCCTACTATGCATTTAATAAGATATTTCAAATCTTGTTTCTGGGGAATTTTTCATCACAGTCCCAGGACACATTTAATCCTTGAATTTATATCAAGAAAGACTGAACATTAAATCAAAAAAGTAACTCGGGGAAATTGTTCATGGCATTACCTTCCCTATCAGCTCACTAGATTCCTGCTTTCAACCAGAAATTGATGTATTACTTCACCATATTCTTGTTGAATCCCTTTAAAAACAGTATGGGAAAGTTTACCCCCTCCCATTCACAACCACCCTGCCCACTCTTCCATAAATTGTTTGTGGTATAAGTCGTAGCACTGTCTGGAAGAAATAGGAAGGATGTTAACTTTTCAGGACAAGGCTGACCCAACCCTGACAGATTACTGCTCATCCATATGAAGCAAAGCTGTACTGCCATTGTCAGACTTTTTGTAGGTTGTAGATTCTCCAATATAAGCAGGATAGAAGTTCTGACAAGTTCCTGTGACTGTTATGAGAAGTGATGATAAGAAGTCAAGGACTTTTTTTCTGGAACTGGTAACTTGGAAGAAG
Organism: Chiloscyllium plagiosum; assembly: GCF_004010195.1. Lineage (NCBI taxonomy): Eukaryota > Metazoa > Chordata > Chondrichthyes > Orectolobiformes > Hemiscylliidae > Chiloscyllium > Chiloscyllium plagiosum. The sequence continues at coordinate 105,834,381 of NC_057713.1, read as the reverse complement.
TCTTCAAGATTATTTTAAAAATCACAATAAACTAAATAGTGTTGGATTTCATGGGCTGGTTAATGAAATTTCAATTGAATGTCAAAACTTTAAGATCGATCACAAGAAGTATTAAATGGAAAGGATAATCCCTTTACACAGAGGATATTTAGAATGTTGAATTCTTGCCACAGTGCAATGTTGAAGTGGAGTCCAGAAATGCTAAGAAAAGAGAATTAAATAATTACTTTAAATTGACAATCCTTAAAAGTGTACGGACTGTGAACAGGAATGAGTTCAGAGTACTTGGGAGTGAATAATATCGGTGCAGACCTTTTTGCAGACCATCTTATGCTATAATGTGATGTATATTGATGCATTCTGCATTGTTAAATATTAAATTATCTTTGTTATCTTTTTCTTTTCTGCTTGCAGATGAGATTGGTTTGCATATATTGAAATATCTGTTGGAAAAGTATAGCTCTGATGCAACTCATTATCCATATCTAAATCCCAGCTGTCAGGATAGCAATGGAAATACCTTGCTGCACATTATATTTCATAAACCTTACTCTAAAAATCATGAAGAAATAATGGATCTTCTAAGCAAGTTTGAAATCAATAGCAAGATAAAAAACAAGGAAGGGAAACAATGTCTGTACAAAATCAAAAAAGATGACCCACGTTTCATCCTGTGGAATAAAGCAATATCAAAAAATCGAAAGAAGAGAGAACAAAATGACCAGAGCCAGAAGTCACGAACTTCAAGAAATGTGAAGAATGCAATGGGCAGAAAGCGACCTTCTCAGCAAAAGGTCGAGAAGTCGGAGAGTTCACAATCTGACGGACAAACACCAATGAACGGTCCTTTTGAAGCAACTTTTAAAGTGGAATTAGGACATCCACTGAAATCAAGGGATGAACCAAGCATTGCTTTGACTGTGGAAGAAGTCCTAGTAAATGAAATTAGAAAAATGATTCAAGAGTTTAATGTGGTTGAGATACCAATAGAAGCAAGCTCTTCCAAACTACCCACTTCTGATACATTTCTCAATGATTCAGCTCAGACTTTGGAATCGACAACTTCAGCTTTCAAAACTCATCCTTCACAAAACACTGACAATACTGAAGTTGTGATGTTAAATGAGACCACAGAGCATTCAAACTGTTCTGTGCAGCAAGATCCAGGCCCTGAAGAAGTGACCGATTTGCAAGACCTGGATTTTGACAATATGACATGGGAGATTGAATGTACATCAGAGTTATTGAAAAAGCTCAGTTGCAGAGATGTACCTCAGCAGATGAAAACAAAAATTGTAAAGGTCATTCAGCAACTTGGAAATGGAGAATGGACTCAGAGCCTCCAAAAGCCACTCAAACATCTGAACAGCCCCATCAAGCTTTACGAAGCTAAACTTGACAAAGGAGCAAGAATGCTTTGGGAACTCGCAGTGGATTTTTCACCTCGTTGCAGTGAAAAGCCAGAAAAAATTTTTGAATCTGAGCTTTCTTCTCATCCTCAAGAGAGAGTCACAGGAAGGGTGTATAGTGAGATCATTCGAATCTGGGATATCATTCTAGACCACAATAAACTCAACCGAGCATTGGATATGATCCGCAGTTCGTATGACCGTGGACAAAACTGCATCCTCCGCAAGAAACTTAAAGGAATAAACAAAGCTGTGCTTACTTCAAATTTAAATGTCCAAAAAAGAATCCCATTATTCTTTGTAGAATGTATCGATTGGAAAGAACCAAAGGAAAAAGTACCTGAATACTTCCCACCTGCTAGTGCAGTGGAAACAGAGTACAATATAATGAAATTTCATAGCTTTAGCACCAATATGGCTCTTAATATCCTTACTAATCTGGAGAAAAGAGTTGAATACCCTTTTAGAGTTGGCGAGTTGGAGTATGCAATAATTGACCTTGTCCCAAAACCACTACAGGCAATCATTCTGATTGGCCGAAGTGGAACAGGGAAGACTACTTGCTGCCTCTACAGACTTTGGAAACACTTCCAACTTTACTGGGAGAAAACACAAATTGGAAATCCCTGGTTGGTGCGACAGGTATGGCATAAGTGGAAAACAGGGGTGATGGATGACGACGATAAAGAATCAGCAATGATAGATGATGGAACAGGTTCCTGTGATTATGTAAATGGCAAGGAGGATTTTGAATCCGTGGTCCAAAGCTGCGATTCGGATCTGCATGGAATGCCATTTGATGGCTGTGGCAGTGAATTGACAAATGACCATGAAGGTATGCAAGTGAGTCCAGATGATGCTGATAAACTTGAACACTTTCATCAAATCTTTGTTACCAAAAACCATGTGTTGTGCCAGGAAGTCTTGAAAAACTTTATAGAGCTTAGCAAGTCTACCAAAGCTACGAGCCACTTCAGACCTGTGGAAGCTACTATTTACAGACTTCAGGACATTAAGGATGAGAACTTTCCCCTGTTCGTAACCTCCAAGCAATTGCTGCTGTTAATTGACGCGTCCTTACCAGACCCTTTTTTCCCTCGAAATGAAGACGGCAGTCTGAAACGGACAATTGTGGGTTGGTCTGTTCAAGAAGATATGTCAATACCAGATTTAGGTGACGAGGATGAAGAAGAGGAGAATGAAGGAGACTTTTTGGATGATGAAAGTAGGGTTGCAGAGAGTCATACCAAAGAATCTGATCCCCGCATCTTTGTGACTTATGAGGTATTTGCAAGGGATCTTTGGCCTAAAATGGTAAAAGGCAAATCTCACTTTAATCCAGCTTTAGTGTGGAAAGAGATCAAATCCTTTTTGAAGGGTTCTATTGAAGCTTTAAATAGTCCTCAAGGTTGCCTTACAGAAGAACAGTACATTAAACTGGGAAAGAAGAGGGCACCAAATTTCCAGGAAGACAGATCTGAAATCTACCATTTCTTCTGCTTATACCAGCAGATAAAATCACAGTTTAGATACTTTGATGAGGAGGATGTGTTGTACAGCATATCACTGAGATTATCCAAATCAGCTGTACTGCCGTGGTCTATTCATGAACTTTATGGGGATGAAATACAGGACTTTACCCAAGCAGAGCTTGCCACCCTCATGAAAAGCATCAGTGACCCAAATTCCATGTTCCTTACTGGTGACACAGCTCAAAGCATAATGAAGGGGGTTGCTTTCCGCTTCAGTGACCTGCGTTCCCTGTTTTATTATGCCCACGATTCCAATCAAAATGAAAAGAAACAATGCAACGTAGCTGTGCCGAGCAGAATTTACCAACTTCATCAGAACTACCGATCGCATTCAGGTATTTCCTTCAGTCTGTTGTTTGATTAAATTAATTAACTGCAAATAAGCATATAAAATCTTTGTTTATTAAAAAAAGGCGAGAATTTTACAAATATTTTTGCCGTTTTAATTGGCAACTTCGTAACCAAATTCCTTCACGTTTAGAATTATTCTGGCCCTTCTTTCCTGAAAGTTTTAGGTCTTGCTTAGGTTTTTTGGCATCAAACTACCTGCCAAGCTACAAACTGGTTTCACCTTGTATCTGCGACTAACATACCTGTCTATATCTCGGATTCTGAGTTGTTTTAATTGACGCTTTACCATGACCAAATGCTTCCAGAGTTGACGGATGATTGCTTTTGAACATTTTGCATTTTCACATTTTGCCAGCAGTATTTCACTTCATTGTTGAGTGTATAATTCCCATTTCCTGTACCTGTATGCATTGTTCACATTTACACTCAAATCTATCTGCCACAACTCATTCATCTGCATAATTGATCTAATCCTCTGGTTTTAAATCTTATTCGAGAGACTTAAGCTGATAACGCAGGCTGATGGTTCTCAACTTAGTCCTGAAGGAGTGCTGAAATGTTGAAGATGTTGTCATTCAGCTAAGATGTGAAGCTAAGCTTTGCCTGTTACCACGATTAAACATAAAAGGTCCTATGAAGGTATTTTTAAACAAAACCATGGATGTGGTTCATAATGTTTATCTCACTGAACCTCTCCAAATCAGAATGTCTAATCAGCACTCTCAGAACAAGTTGTGGAGTCCTGCTATGTCCAAATTCTCTGATCTGTTCAACCTCCATTGTAATGATTATAAATCAAAAGTATTACCCAGATATGCTTTCAAATGTTTTCAGTTGCTGTACTGGGATTTGAACTCACCTATCACCAAAGAATGCACAAAAGGATTAAATATATCATGCAAATATGAAATGTGAGATAACATCAACAAAGTATATGTTGGTGACTTTTTTTTCTTAGTCGTTAAAGATAGATTTAGACCCATTTGCAGTCTCCTAACCATTTGTGGCAAACATATTTTACAGAATTTCACAGAAGCCCTACAGTGTGGAAACAGGCCACTTGGCCCAACAGGTCCACTCTGACCCTCCGAAGTGTAACCCACCATTCCTTTACCCTATTATTCTACATAATTCCTAACTAATGCATCTAACCTAAACATCCTGTACGCTGTGAGCAATTTAGGATGGCCATTTCATTTAACCTTTGGACGGTGGGAAGAAACTGCTGCACCCAGAGTTAACCCACGCAGACACTGGGAAAATGCGCAGACTCCACACAGTCACCCGAGGCTGGATTCGAAACCCGGGCCCCTGTTACCGTGAGGTAGCAGTGCTAACCACTGAGCTACCATGCTGCCTATTAGACAGCATTATTTTAGATGTTGACAAACTGAATATAACATTTTTAATTTTTGGTGTGATTTCTGTTGTTTCATGTAAGTTTCTTGTGTATGTTTAGGAATTTTGAATTTGGCTTCCGGTGTAGTGGATCTTCTTCAGTACTATTTTCCAGAGTCCTTTGATCGCTTACCTAGAGACTCTGGCCTCTTTGATGGACCGAAACCTTCCCTTCTAGAGTCCTGTAGTGTCAGTGACTTGGCTATTTTGCTTAGGGGAAACAAGCGGAAATCCCAGCCAATAGAATTTGGTGCTCATCAGGTTTGTATTTATACATTTAATGCTATCACGCATATTTTAATTAGGAAATTCATTTGATGTGTTCTGTGTGTAAATAAACTGTTTAGACCATGAACAAAATTATAGAACACATAGAAGGAAAAATTGGGATCAGAAATTGAAATAGCAAGATATTTTTAGGTTCCTTTGGGCAGAGACAGAAAATCATAGGGAGAACTGACATGATTTCCAACAGTAATGTTGCAGAGTAACTGTACTCAGCACCAGTCAGAAGAGCTAGGAATGAGAAAATTCAATTATGAAACTGGATTGGAAAAGTTAGGACAACCTTCCAAAAGGAGATTAAGAGCTTTGATAGAGGTATTCAAAATCGTGAGAGGTCTGTCCAGAGTAGAAAGAAACTGAGGGGACACAAATTTATGAAGGCTGGTCCAGAGAACTCCAGTTTTCTGGCACTGCTCATGATCTCAGTCTGAGATGGAATCCAATGGTACTGCAGAGTCCCTGATACTAAAGTACTTTCAGTACTTTGCCTCACATTCCATTTTGCAGAAAACCATCCTCCAGGTGGCTGTGTCACATGATTCCCCAACACCTGAAACAACTGTCTCGCACTAAACCAGTTATTTTCCACTTGTCTTCAGTTGCCCGTTGTCATGTCCAATTAACCCTTAATGATCTGATTTGAAGGTATCATTTTTAATCCTCCCACTACACCTTTAACTGGATATTCCACCAGGAGCTCTTCTCAATATATACAAGAGTTAATAGTGCAGATAGGTCAATCTCTGGAAACCCATTTGTCTTCAGGGCAACCTCCATTATCCAAACGATCCAGGCAGGGAGAATTTTGTCCGGATAAATGATCATTCGGATAACTGATCACACTCCCTTCCACCCCCGCTACAAGGTGCCTTCTCCCTTCAGCATGTCACTCGCACATTCCCACCAGGGCCTCTGTGCATTTGCGGGCTGTCGGCGACAATTTACAGATCAGGCTGTCTGTCGGGGTGCCTGGCATCGATCGGTGATCGGTGGCTTGTGGGCAAGGTATGTTGCAAGGAAGGGCAGGAGGGACAAACTGTTTCCAAGGTCCCCAACGCACCACAGTCATGGGCGGGCCAGGCAGTTGTCACTTAAGCCAGTGTGGCCCCTGTCACCATGACTCCTCGCAGATGTTCTCTCACAATCTCTCCACCACGTCCTCTCATGAGCTCTCCTCCCAGTCGATGAGCAAACAGTGTGCCCGAATGGGACCTTGAGATCTTGTTCAGATAATCCAAAATTTGGATAATTGATGTTCGGATGATTGAGGTTGCACTGTATATAGATGACAGTTAACTCCTATAATTCTCTTTGGCTTCAAAGGCCATGTCACCTTTAGTTTGGATGGTTATCTTTCCCTGGACACTAAGGATTCTGTTATGTTTTTTTTTCCATTATCTTGATCTAACTGATTTATTGTTGAATACGCGCCATCCTGAAATGGAACAATATTATCATTCCTTGACCATCACTGGATCAAAATCCTGAAACAGCACCCAGAGAATGAATTAAGAACAAAACTAAGCCAACTCCATTTCTTTCTTTGTCATATAAGTGAGCATTGCAAGATGATCTACATTGAAGTTGTGTCATCATTGACATAGATCTTGTTAAATTGAATCACCGTCCTTAACCTTACTACACCATACCTTTTAGGTTATTCTGGTCACGAATGAAAAGGCAAAGGAAGCAATTCCAGAAGAACTTAACCTGGCCCTGGTTTTGACAATTTATGAATCCAAAGGTTTGGAATTCGATGATGTCCTCCTCTACAATTTCTTCACTGATTCTGAGGTAACTGCTCAGAAATGGAACAGGCTTTAATTTAAGAGGGAAGGGGATCTCTTTATGAGGATGGGGGTAGATAACTTCTGTTGTTTTAATTGCCTCCATCCAGCTGCCAATCTAGTGGTTTAAGGCCGGTGTGGTCAGTAAAAAAAATCTTGCCTGAATGGAACCAACCTGGAAAGCAGAGAATGTAGGATTAGATTGGGAAGTGAGGAGAATATAAAATGAATTTTAACAATATTTTTGAGTGTTTTAATTGAAAATTCCTTTTGAAGAACGTGCTGTGTTTGACACTTTTCAGGCTGATAAAGAATGGAGGGTCATCTCCACATTTCAACCTTCACCTCAGTCAAAAGAAAAATATGGGCCAATACTGGAACAATCAATGGATGACATTGCTGCACAAAGCAGACCTCTTGAATTCAATATGGAACTGCACAAGGTAAAACTCTATTCTCATACAATGCAGTAAAATAGTTTACTTTAAAAAATAAATTTGTGGGATGAATGCATTGCTGGCAAGCGTAAACTTGATTGGCAATCCCTCAGTGCCTTTATGAATGCAGTGGTGAGTCGCTGCCTTAAACCACTGCAGTCCTTGTGCTGCAAGTGCACTCTGTGCCGTTCAAAAGGGTTTTGTTCCAGCAGCACTGAAGATACAGTGATATAGTTCCGAATCAGGATGCTGTGTGGCTTGGAGAGTGTTATGGACCAGGCGAAACCCCTCAAAATACTTCAAGCAAGTAGCCCAGATCCTAACTTTGCTAGTTGTTTTTAGCAGGTGTAAAGTGGTTATTCCAGGAGAAATACTGCTGGTCAAACCACTTAGTTTTAAACAAAACAGAATTTATTTACGAGATTACTGAATGAAACACACACACAATTGAACAGAATACTAAATAACTCAATCTATCAGAAAACTCAACAGATCATCTCGACTTAAATCTGCTGCTCAAAATACTTGCAACAATCCCCATAAACACCCCTTGGCACAAAAGGTAAAATCAAACATTGGGTCTTACAAGAGAGAAGTCAGAGTGAGATCAGTATGGACCAGCTTCTTTGGGTCCACCAGCTTTCACAACAGTACTGTGCTAAAGTCGAGAGTGTGGTGCTGGAAAAGCACAGCAGGTAAGGCAGCATCCAAGGAGCAGGAGAATTGACGTTTCGGGCAAAAGCCCTTCAGGAATAACCAAACCAAACCAGAGAAAAGCTGAGCTGGGGGAACTGGCCACTCCCCTTTCATTGATCTTTTATAAAACTTGAAAGCTTCTGCCTAATGCAGGTATCTGTTATCTATTATCAAATTGCCCCAAGACCCTTCCACCCCAGACTTTTTGAAGTCTGTGTCATTTACGACCTCCAATGGGGAAAAAATGCTAAGGACAACATAAAGTTGTTAAAGGAGCAGCTTCGTCACAGAGGGTAACTTGGTCCAGCATCATAGATGCTTATCATCAGACAATCTAATTCCCCAACATGATAACAAGAAAGGGCTGAAAACACTGGATACTACAAAGTCTATGAGTCACAACAACATTCGAGCTATAGTACTGAAGACTAGTGCTCTCTTGCACGTCACTAGCCAAGCTGTTTCAGCACAGTTACAACACTGTCATTACCCAGTGAAGTGGAAAACTGTCTGATCTGCTGATTGATTTTGGTTCCAGTATCTGCAGTCCTTAGTGTCTCCAAGATGTGACAAATTGCACAGACATGTCTTGAACACAAAAGCAGGCGAAACCTCACCTGGACAATTAACACGTATGAATCTACTCTTTACCTTCAGTAGAGATTGAAGGTGTCATCAGCAGTGCTATGAAGGAAGATTAGGTTAACAATAACCTGCTTATTGTTGCTCATGTTGTGTTCTGCCAGAGTTACTGAAATGACCTCATTACATCTTTGGGTCAAACATGGAGGTTATATGAGAGTGCTTGACCTTGACATCAAAGTTGCATTTGACAGAGTGTGGTATCAAGGTCCCCCAGCAAAATGAAAATCACTGAGAATTGGGGGGAACCTCTCCGCTGTTTGGAGATATACCTAGCTCAAAGGAAGGGGATTATGATTGTTAGAGGTAAACCATCCCAGGCACTGGACATCACTGCAAGAGTTCCTCAAGAAGTTAGGCCAAACCATCTTCAGCTGTTTTATGAATAACTTTTCTCCATCATAAAGTCAGAAATGGGGAAGATCACTGATGATTGCACAATGTTCAGCACCACTTGTGACTGAAGTAGTCTATGTCTAAATACACTAAGACTTGAACAGTATGAAATTTGCATCTGTCAGTTTGCCAACCATTGTTGCATAAAAATAGTGTTTGGACCTGTATTACAAGAGAGCTGAATACATTTTGTACACTCTTGCCAAGTTTAAACAACTACAGCAAGCATCCCAACGGTGCATGCATGTAATTCTGTGCACCCAGGCACATTCCCTTACTCTATTACTCTACATGTCCCCTGACTAATGCATCTAACCTACGCATCCCTGTGCATCATGGCCAATTTAGCATGACCAATCCACCTAACCTGCACATCTTTGGCTGTGGGAGAAAATTGGAGCACTCGGAGGAAACCCATGTAGACACAGGGAGAATGTGACACACAGACAGTCGCCTGAGTGTGGAATCGAACCCAGGTCCCTGACATTGTAAGGCAGCAGTGCTAGCCACTGAGCCACCATGCCGTCCTACCAGATTTGAAGCAAAACACACTTTATTCATACGCTATTGTTAAAATACGAAAGAAAGAAAAAATTGGAAGAATTAACTCTGTTGGAAAACTTAACAGAATAGATTATTTATATACTAAACTGTAAATGTTCAAATGTAATAACATCCCATAAATACACTCTCTGGCAGAGGCAAATTTATTAAAAATAGACTGTCTCACAGGCAGTTTTCCAGCGCAGGAGAAAACTCTTGAGTGAGAGAGAGAGAGAGGAGCAGGGAGAGATGAACTGCAGCTTCCAAACCAGCTTCAAGACCCCACCAACTACTACTGAAACACTAAAACTAAACATCACGGCTTCTGGGGAGTTTGATCCAACCCATTCAGGCTGCTTCTATTGTTCCAACTTTTTAAAAAAAACCAAAGTCTCACAATGTATTTATTTTATGGGTTTTTGAGTAGACTGCTCAGTACTTACACTCAACATTTCTTTTTTTAAAAAAGCCCAGGAGAAAATATACCTCTTAAAGCCATAGTATCGTCACGTCATGCTCTGCCTGCATTCTGTAGCCTGTTGTTGGAGCAAGTTGCCATCGAGCAGGGATAAAGTGATGCAGTGTATAGTATGCTGCATCTTCAGAAACAGAGGTATTTATATATGGGGCAAAGCATTTTGCAAATGAGCAGGAGTAAATAGACTGGAAAATAAACAAAGTAGAAGTTGACAAGTTGAAGAATAGGATACTCACTGGTTTTTGTAGATTATAACAAGGAAGTTGCTTTCACAAACAAGTTTTTAGAGTTCAGGCGGCGATCTGTATAGATTGACTGACTGCCCCCTTCATGTTAAGAGCAGCATAATTGGTCTGCAGGCTGTAACACTTCAGCGCCTTCTATTGGAATTGGCATCCTCAAGCGACAGCTTCCGTTGTGTTTTCTGACTTTAATGTAAGTACAAGTGAAGTCACCTTTGAAATCTTAAGAAAGTCCCTCAAATTATGTAACATGTTTTAAAGTATGTAACTATTAGTAGATATAAGTTAATTTTCTTAAATTGTACCTCCTACCATTCTTGAGCAACTCAGAAAAACATCACGGTGAAAGGAATAAAACTCAAAAACTATTTTTATTCTAAAGCTGGTGTTAAAATCTTAAACTATGTTGTCACAGCTGAATAAAAACAATGACTAATCTGTTGTGCTGTGCAGACTCAAAAATGAATGTTGGCATCAGTTCTAATCAAAGTGCTAATTTCTGTTTTGTACATCAGTTGCTGAATTGTGAACTCAAACAATTGTACACTGCTTTCACAAGAGCAAGGGTCAATTTGTGGATCTTCGATGAAAACAAAGGGAAACGTGACCCAGCCTTCAAATATTTTATCAACAGAGATTTTGTCAGAGTTGTCAAAACAGATGAGAACAGAGGTATGAAAGTAGAGATGTTAAGAGTACCGAACAGAGCCAGAGTTTTATGGTAGTTTGCAGTGTTAAAATTTAGACAGTCAATGTATGCACCTAAAGATTCAAAAGCTTGTTCAAACACTTTGAAAAATTAACAAAGGGGATTGATGAGGGCAGAGC
>NC_057713.1:105822988-105823340 GCF_004010195.1 Chiloscyllium plagiosum | reverse complement strand
GAGGAGAAAGTGAGGTCTGCAGATGCTGGAGATCAAAGTTGAAACTTTATTGCTGGAACAGCAATAAAGTTTCAACTTTGATCTCCAGCATCTGCAGACCTCACTTTCTCCTCGAAGATTTCAACCTACTGCGAATCCTCTTACAAGGATGCCTTCCTTGAAGAAGCTCTCAATTCCCTGGATGCTGCCTGACCTGCTGTGCTGTTCCAGCAATAAAGTTTCAACTTAGATCTCATGGAATAAAGGGAGAACGAGCCATTTGGATACAGAGGTAAAAACAATGACTGCAGATGCTGGAAACCAGATTCTGGATTAGTGGTGCTGGAAGAGCACAGCAATTCAGGCAGCATCC